>NW_027620655.1:0-5000 GCF_964198595.1 Lampetra fluviatilis | reverse complement strand
CCCAACCTCCCACCCACCCACTCACCCACCCACTCACCCACCCAGCCACCCACCACTCACCCACCCACCCACCACTCACCCACCCACCCACCCACCAACTCACTCACCCACTCACCCACCCACTCACCAACCTACTCACCATCCCACTCACCCACTCACCCACCCACTCACCCACCCACCCACTCACCCACCACTCACCCACTCACTCACCCACCCACTCACCCACCACTCACCCAATCACTCACCAACCCACTCACCCACCCACTCACCCACCAATCACACTCACCCACCACTCACCCACTCACTCACCCACCCACTCACCCACTCACCCACACACTCACCCACTCACCCACCACAAACCCACTCGCTCACCCACTCACTCACCCACCCACTCACCCACCACTCACCCACTCACCCACCACAATCCCACTCACCCACCCACTCACCCACTCACTCACCCACCCACTCACCCACCACTCACCCACTCACTCACCAACCCACTCACCCACTCACCCAACCACTCACCCACCACTCACCCACTCAATCACCCATCCACCCACTCACCCACTCACTCACTCACCCACCCAATCACCCATCCACCCACTCACCCACTCACTCACTCAACCACCCACCTACCACTCACCCACTCACTCACCAACCCACTCACCCACTCACCCAAACACTCACCCACCCACCCACTCACCCACCACTCACCCACTCACTCACCCACCCACTCACCACTCACCCACTCACCCACTCACCCACACACTCACCCACTCACCCACTCACCCACCACAAACCCACTCACCCACTCACTCACCCACTCACCCACCCACCAACCCACCCCCCCCACTCACCCACCACTCACCCACTCACTCACCCACCCACTCACCCACTCACCACTCACCCGCTCACCCACACACTCACCCACTTACCCACTCACCCACCACAAACCCACTCACTCACCATCCCACTCACCCACTCAACCACTCACCCACCACTCACCCACTCACCCACCCACTCACCCACCACTCACCCACTCACTCACCCACTCACTCACCCACCCACTCACCCACCCACTCACCCACCTGCTCACCAACCCACTCACCCACTCACCCACTCACTCACCCACTCACTCACCCACTCACCCACCCACCCACTCACCCACCACTCACCCACTCACTCACTCACCCACCCACTCACTCATTCACCCACTCACTCACTCACCCACTCACCCACCCACTCACCCACTCACCCACCACTCACCCACTCACCCACTCACTCACTCACCCTTCACATCACCAGCGCCTGACATCATCACACCCACATCGATGCTATCGGAGGCTGTCACCACCGCCATCACCGCCATCACCACCATCACCTTCATCACCATCATCACCGCCATCAGGAATCACCACAGGGGTTGCAGCTTTCGGTTCAGTGAATCTGAAAAGGATTTGTCGGGCAGTCACTCAGTCAGTCACTCAGTCAGTCACTCAGTCAGTCAGTCAGTCACTCAGTCAGTCACTCACTCAGTCAGTCACTCAGTCAGTCGCTCACTCAGTCACTCACTCACCCACTCACTCAGTCAGTCACTCACTCACTCACTCAGTCACTCAGCCACCCTCTGTCTTATCGTCTGATGTGTCAACCTCTGACTTAACCTCTTCTCTAATCTCTGTTCCAGTGAGTGAGTGGGTGACTGAGTGGGTGAGTGACTGAGTGACTGAGTGAGTGAGTGGGTGAGTGACTGAGTGAGTGAGTGGGTGAGTGACTGAGTGAGTGAGTGAGTGAATGAGTGAGTGGGTTGCTGGGTGAGTGAGTGACTGAGTGAGTGACTGAGTGAATGGGTGAGTGAGTGACTGAGTGGGTGAGTGACTGAGTGAGTGGGTGTCTGAGTGAGTGGGTGGGTGAGTGGCTGAGTGAGTGACTGAGTGAATGGGTGAGTGAGTGAGTGGGTGACTGAGTGAGTGACTGAGTGAGTGGGTGGCTGACTTAGTGGGTGAGTGACTGAGTGAGTGGGTGACTGAGTGACTGAGTGAGTGGGTGAGTGAGTGAGTGAGTGACTGAGTGGGTGAGTGAGTGATTGGGTGTTTTAGCGAGTGAGTGAGTGAGTGAGTGAATGGGTGAGTAACTGAGTGGGTGAGTGACTGAGTGAGAGGGTGACTGAGTGAGTGGGTGGGCCACTGAGTGACTGAGTAGGTGAGTGACTGAGTGAGTGGGTGGGTGACTGAGTGAGTGCGTAGGTGAGTGACTGAGTAACTGAGTGGCTGAGTGAGTGACTGAGTGAGTGACTGAGTGAGTGAATGAGTGAGTGGCTGGATGACTGAGTGAGTGAGTGACTGAGTGAGTGACTGAGTGACTAAATGAGTGACTGAGTAAGTGACTCAGTGGGTGACTGAGTGAGTGACTAAGTGGGTGAGTGACTGAGTGAGTGAGTGGGTGACTGAGTGAGTGGGTGACTGAGTGATTGACTGAGTGACTCACTGAGTGAGTGGGGGACTGAGTGAGTGACTGAGTGAGTGAGTGACTGAGTGAGTGAGTGAGTGACTCAGTGAGTGACTGAGTGAGTGACTGAGTGAGTGAGTGACTGAGTGAGTGACTGAGTGAGTGAGTGAGTGACTCAGTGAGTGACTGAGTGAGTGACTGAGTGAGTGACTGAGTGAGACTTTACCTCTGATGTACAAACCTCAGCTGTCTCAACCTCTGTCGGACCGTGGGCTTTAATACCCCTTGAGCGAGCTGGCGAGCTGGGTGCCCTGGGGACGTTGATGCAAATCATCCAGGCATTGTGATTGGGTCAAATTGTATAGCCCTACGTGTTTGTATGTGTGTTGGTTTACAATTATGATGTATAGGTTGGACGCAAAAATGCGGTGCCTTGCCCTGAATGGGTCTGGAGAATGCGGGATCAGGAAGTTTTGAAGTTGGGTTGTTGAATGGGTCGATTTGTGGACTACAGGAGAAGTCGCTGTGGGAATGCACACACGCTCATCTCACTCACTCAGACATTCAACCAGTCACGCAATAACTCAGTTACTTCCTCACCCACCCAATAACTCACTGACCCACCCACCCACTCACACACATACTAACTCATTCATCCACTAAAAAACGTACTCACCACTCACTCCTTCACACGCTCACTCACGAACTCACTCACTCGCTCACCCAGTCACTCACTCACTTAGCCACTCACCCAGTCACTCACGCACTCAGCCACTCACTCACTTAGCCACTCACCCAGTCACTCACTCACTTATCCACTCACCCAGTCACTCACTCACTCAGCCACTCACTCACTCACTCAGTAATTCACTCACTCACTCAGTCAGTCACTCACTCAGTCACTCACTCACTCAGCCACTCACTCAGCCACTCACTCACTCAGCCACTCACTCAGTCACTCACTCACTCTTCCAATCACTCACTCACTCATCCACCCACCCAATCACTCACTGACCCACCCACCCACTCACACACATACTAACTCATTCATCCACCAACAAACTTACTCACCACTCACTCCTTCACACGCTCACGAAGTCACTCTCTCGCTCACCCAGTCACTCACTCACTCAGCCACTCACTCACTCAGTAATTCACTCACTCAGTCACTCACTCACTCAGCCACTCACTCAGTCACTCACTCACTCACTCAGTCAGTCACTCACTCAGTCACTCACTCACTCAGCCACTCACTCAGTCACTCACTCACTCAGCCACTCACTCAGTCACTCACTCATCCAATCACTCACTCACTCATCCACCCACCCAATCACTCACTTACCCACCCACCGACTCACACACATACTAACTCATTCATCCACTAAAAAACTTACTCACCACTCACTCCTTCACACGCTCACGAAGTCACTCTCTCGCTCACCCACTCAGCCACTCACCCAGTCACTCACCCAGTCACTCACTCACTCAGCCACTCACTCAGTCACTCACTCACTCAGTCATTCACTCACTCAGTCACTCACTCAGTCACTCACTCACTCAGCCCCTCACTCAGCCACACACTCACTCAGCCACTCACTCAGTCACTCACTCATCCAATCACTCACTCACTCATCCAACCACCCAATCACTCACTTACCCACCCACGCACCCACACACATACTAAGTCATTCATCTACTAAAAAACTTACTCACCACTCACTCCTTCACACGCTCATAAAGTCACTCTCTCGCTCACCCACTCAGCCACTCACCCAGCCACCTACTCAGTCACTCAGCCACTCACTCACACACTCACCCAGTCACTCACTCAGTCACTCACCCAGTCACTCACTCACTCAGCCACTCACCCAGTCACTTACTCACTTAGCCACTCACCCACTCACTCACTCAGCCACTCACCCAGTCACTCAGTCACTCACTCAGCCACTCACTCACTCACTCATACAATCACTCACTCAACCACTCACCCAGTCACTCACTAACTCAGCCACTCACTCACACACTCACACACACACACTCACACTTACTCATTCATCCACTAACAAACTCACTCACCACTCACTCCTTCACACGCTCACTCACGAAGTCACTCACTCGCTCACCCACTTAGCCACTCACTTAGCCACTCACTCACAATGCCACTCTGACCCACTCACTCACCACTCACTCACTCACTGACCCACTCAATCGCCACTCACTCACTCCCCACTCACTCACCCACAAATTCACTCACCCAGCCACTCACCCAGTTATATTGAGAGAGAGTGATTGAGATTGTGAGTGAGTGGGTGGGTGAGTAGGAGGGTGAGTTGGTGGATGGATGAGTGAGTGGGTGAATAGGTAGGTGGGTGAGTGAGTGGGTGAGTAAGTAGGTGGGTGGGTGTGTGGGTGGGTGAGTTGGTGGGTGAGTGGGTGGGTGAGTAGGTGGGTTGGTGGATGGGTGAGTAGGTGGATGGGTGAGTAGGTGGATGGGTGAGTGGGTGGGTGAATGAGTAGATGGGTGGGAGAGTAGGTGGGTGAGTGAGTGGGTG
>NW_027620654.1:15000-22500 GCF_964198595.1 Lampetra fluviatilis | reverse complement strand
AACTACAACCACAACTACCACTACTACCACTACTACCACCACAACTACCACCACAACTACAACCACAACTACCACTACTACCACTACTACCACCACTACTACCACCACTACTACCACCACTACTACTACCACTACCACCACTACCACCACCACCACTACTACCACTACCACTACTACCACCACTACCACTACCACCACAACTATCACCACCACTACCACCACCACTACCACAACTACCACAACTACCACCACTACCACCACTACCACCATCACTACCACCACAACTATCACCACCACTACCACAACCACCACAACTACCACCACAACTATGGTGCAGTGCTGAGTCTATGGGTTATTGTTGGCTGTTGTTGTTGACGGTTCTTGTTGATGTTGTTGATGTTGTTGATGTTGTTGATGTTGTTGATGTTGATGTTGTTGATGTTGTTGATGATGTTGATGATGTTGATGTTGTTGATGTTGTTGATGATGTTGATGATGTTGATGTTGTTGATGTTGTTGATGTTGTTGATGATGTTGATGTTGTTGATGTTGTTGATGTTGTTGATGTTGTTGTTGTTGATGTTGTTGATGTTGATGATGTTGTTGATGTTGTTGATGTTGTTGATGTTGTTGATGTTGTTGTTGTTGATGATGTTGTTGATGTTGTTGTTGTTGTTGATGTTGTTGATGTTGTTGTTGTTGTTGATGTTGTTGATGTTGTTGATGTTGTTGATGTTGTTGATGATGTTGTTGATGTTGTTGTTGTTGTTGATGTTGTTGATGTTGTTGATGTTGTTGTTGTTGTTGATGTTGTTGATGTTGTTGATGATGTTGTTGATGTTGTTGATGTTGTTAATTGGTTCTTTACCCTTCTATCTGGCAACAAAACTGACACCTTTTTACGAGGAGTCATGTTTGCATAGACCGCAATACCTGCAGTCATAATACAAACAAAAGAACACAACTCTGATAATGTGCACTGCGCCTTTTGGCGTCATCTGGTCCAACCCATATGAGACTAGGCTCTAAGGAAAGCTGTCTCGGGTGTGGACCAATCAACTTCAAGGACAGTGCACATTATCAGAGTTATGTCTTTTGTTTGCATTATGACTGCAGGTATTGCGGTCTATGCAAACATGACTTCTTGTAAAAAAAAAGGTGTCAGTTTTGTTGCCAGATAGAAGGGTAAAGAAACAATTATCATATTTTAACTGGCAAATGAGGTTCCCATAGTGTTGTTGATGTTGTTGATGTTGTTGATGTTGATGTTGTTGATGTTGATGTTGTTGATGTTGTTGATGTTGATGATGTTGATGATGTTGATGATGTTGTTGATGTTGTTGATGTTGTTGATGTTGTTGATGTTGATGATGTTGATGTTGTTGATGATGATGTTGTTGATGTTGATGTTGTTGATGTTGTTGATGTTGATGATGTTGATGATGTTGATGATGTTGTTGATGTTGTTGATGTTGTTGATGTTGATGATGTTGATGTTGTTGATGATGATGTTGTTGATGTTGATGTTGTTGATGTTGTTGATGTTGATGATGTTGATGATGTTGATGATGTTGTTGATGTTGTTGATGATGTTGATGTTGTTGATGTCCAGGCTCTCGAAGGGCAAGGAGCTTCGTGCGAAGGACGATCTGCGTCTGGTCCAGAACGACATCCACCTCATCCAGGCACCCCACTCAGGTAGTCACCCGTTAGTCACCCAGCTAGTCACCCAGCTAGTCACCCAGCTAGTCACCCAGTCACTCAGTTAGTCACCCACTTAGTCACCCCGTTAGTCACCCCGTTAGTCACTCAGTTAGTCACCCACTTAGTCACCCACTTAGTCACCCCGTTAGTCACCCGTTAGTCACTCAGGTAGTCACCCAGCTAGTCACCACGTTAGTCACCCTGTTAGTCACTCAGTTAGTCACCCACTTAGTCACCCACTTAGTCACCCCGTTAGTCACCCGTTAGTCACTCAGGTAGTCACCCAGCTAGTCACCCCGTTAGTCACCCTGTTAGTCACTCAGTTAGTCACCCACTTAGTCACCCACTTAGTCACCCCGTTAGTCACCCGTTAGTCACTCAGGTAGTCACCCAGCTAGTCACCCCGTTAGTCACCCTGTTAGTCACTCAGTTAGTCACCCACTTAGTCACCCACTTAGTCACCCCGTTAGTCACCCGTTAGTCACTCAGGTAGTCACCCAGCTAGTCACCCCGTTAGTCACCCCGTTAGTCACCCTGTTAGTCACTCAGTTAGTCACCCACTTAGTCACCCACTTAGTCACCCCGTTAGTCACCCCGTTAGTCACTCAGTCACTCAGTCAGTCACTCACTCACGGGCATTAACCCCGTGTCTCTCCCCCCGTGTCTCTCCCCGTGTCTCTCCCCGTGTCTCTCCCCGTGTCTCTCCCCGTGTCTCTCCCCGTGTCTCTCCCCCCGTGTCTCTCCCCGTGTCTCTCCCCCCGTGTCTCTCCCCGTGTCTCTCTCCCCGTGTCTCTCCCCCCGTGTCTCTCCCCGTGTCTCTCCCCCCGTGTCTCTCCCCGTGTCTCTCCCCGTGTCTCTCCCCCCGTGTCTCTCCCCGTGTCTCCCCCCCCGTGTCTCTCACCGTGTCTCTCTCACCGTGTCTCTCCCCGTGTCTCTCCCCCCGTGTCTCCCCCCCCGTGTCTCTCCCCGTGTCTCTCCCCGTGTCTCTCCCCCCGTGTCTCTCCCCCCGTGTCTCTCCCCGTGTCTCTCCCCCCGTGTCTCCCCCCCCGTGTCTCTCACCGTGTCTCTCTCACCGTGTCTCTCCCCGTGTCTCTCCCCCCGTGTCTCCCCCCCCGTGTCTCTCACCGTGTCTCTCCCCCCGTGTCTCTCCCCGTGTCTCTCCCCCCGTGTCTCTCCCCGTGTCTCTCCCCCCGTGTCTCCCCCCCCCGTGTCTCTCCCCCCGTGTCTCTCCCCCCGTGTCTCCCCCCCCCGTGTCTCTCTCCCCGTGTCTCCCCCCCATGTCTCTCCCTGTGTCTCTCCCCCCGTGTCTCTCTCCCCGTGTCTCCCCCCCCCGTGTCTCTCCCCGTGTCTCTCCCCGTGTCTCTCTCCCCGTGTCTCTCTCTCCCCGTGTCTCTCCCCCCGTGTCTCTCTCCCCGTGTCTCCCCCCCCGTGTCTCTCCCCGTGTCTCTCTCCCCGTGTCTTTCTCCCCGTGTCTCTCTCCCCGTGTCTCTCTCCCCGTGTCTCCCCCCCCGTGTCTCTCCCCGTGTCTCTCCCCCCGTGTCTCTCCCTGTGTCTCTCTCCCCGTGTCTCTCTCCCCGTGTCTCTCCCCCCGTGTCTCTCTCCCCGTGTCTCCCCCCCCGTGTCTCTCCCCGTGTCTCTCCCCGTGTCTCTCTCCCCGTGTCTCTCTCCCCGTGTCTCTCTCTCCCCGTGTTTCTCCCCCCGTGTCTCTCTCCCCGTGTCTCTCTCTCCCCGTGTCTCTCCCCCCGTGTCTCCCCCTCCGTGTCTCTCCCCCCGTGTCTCTCCCTGTGTCTCTCTCCCCGTGTCTCTCTCCCCGTGTCTCTCCCCCCGTGTCTCTCTCCCCGTGTCTCCCCCCCCGTGTCTCTCCCCGTGTCTCTCCCCGTGTCTCTCTCCCCGTGTCTCTCTCCCCGTGTCTCTCTCTCCCCGTGTCTCTCCCCCCGTGTCTCCCCCCCCGTGTCTCCCCCCCCGTGTCTCTCCCCCCGTGTCTCCCCCCCCGTGTCTCTCCCCCCGTGTCTCTCCCCCCGTGTCTCTCCCCCCGTGTCTCTCCCCCCGTGTCTCTCCCCCCGTGTCTCTCACCGTGTCTCTCTCACCGTGTCTCTCCCCCCGTGTCTCTCCCCCCGTGTCTCTCCCCCCGTGTCTCTCCCCCCGTGTCTCCCCCCCCCGTGTCTCTCTCCCCGTGTCTCCCCCCCTGTCTCTCCCTGTGTCTCTCCCCCCGTGTCTCTCTCCCCGTGTCTCCCCCCCCGTGTCTCTCCCCGTGTCTCTCCCCGTGTCTCTCTCCCCGTGTCTCTCCCCCCGTGTCTCTCTCCCCGTGTCTCTCTCCCCGTGTCTCCCCCCCCGTGTCTCTCCCCGTGTCTCTCCCCGTGTCTCTCTCCCCGTGTCTCTCTCTCCCCGTGTCTCTCCCCCCGTGTCTCTCCCCCCGTGTCTCTCCCCGTGTCTCTCTCCCCGTGTCTCTCTCCCCGTGTCTCTCTCCCCGTGTCTCCCCCCGTGTCTCTCCCCGTGTCTCTCTCCCCGTGTCTCTCTCCCCGTGTCTCTCTCCCCGTGTCTCTCTCTCCCCGTGTCTCTCTCCCCGTGTCTCTCTCCCCGTGTCTCTCTCTCCCCGTGTCTCTCCCCCCGTGTCTCCCTCCCCGTGTCTCTCCCCCCGTGTCTCTCTCCCCGTGTCTCTCTCTCCCCGTGTCTCTCCCCCCGTGTCTCTCTCCCTGTGTCTCCCCCCCCGTGTCTCTCCCCCCGTGTCTCTCCCCCCGTGTCTCTCCCCCCGTGTCTCCCCCCCCGTGTCTCTCCCCCCGTGTCTCTCCCCCCGTGTCTCTCCCCCCGTGTGTCTCTCCCCCCGTGTGTCTCTCCCCCCGTGTCTCTCCCCCCGTCTCTCTTCCCCCGTGTCTCTCCCCCCGTGTCTCTCTCCCTGTGTCTCCCTCCCCGTGTCTCTCCCCCCGTGTCTCTCCCCCCGTGTCTCTCCCCGTGTCTCTCCCCGTGTCTCTCCCCCCGTGTCTCTCTCCCCGTGTCTCTCTCCCTGTGTCTCCCCCCCGTGTCTCTCCCCCCGTGTCTCTCCCCCCGTGTCTCTCTCCCCGTGTCTCTCCCCCCCGTGTCTCTCCCCCCGTGTCTCTCTCCCAGTGTCTCCCCCCCCGTGTCTCTCCCCGTGTCTCTCCCCGTGTCTCTCACCGTGTCTCTCTCCCCGTGTCTCTCTCCCCGTGTCTCTCTCTCTCCGTGTCTCTCCCCCCGTGTCTCTCCCCCCGTGTCTCTCTCCCCGTGTCTCTCCCCCCCGTGTCTCTCCCCCCGTGTCTCTCTCCCAGTGTCTCCCCCCCCGTGTCTCTCCCCGTGTCTCTCCCCGTGTCTCTCTCCCCGTGTCTCTCTCCCCGTGTCTCTCTCTCCCCGTGTCTCTCCCCCCGTGTCTCCCCCCCCGTGTCTCTCCCCCTGTGTCTCTCCCCCCGTGTCTCTCCCCCCGTGTCTCTCCCCCCGTGTCTCTCCCCCCGTGTCTCTCCCCCCGTGTCTCTCCCCCCGTGTCTCTCCCCCCGTGTCTCTCCCCCCGTGTCTCTCCCCGTGTCTCTCCCCGTGTCTCTCCCCGTGTCTCTCCCCCCGTGTCTCTCTCCCCGTGTCTCTCCCCCCGTGTCTCTCCCCCCGTGTCTCTCCCCGTGTCTCTCCCCGTGTCTCTTTCCCCGTGTCTCTCTCCCCGTGTCTCTCCCCCCGTGTCTCTCCCCCCGTGTCTCTCCCCGTGTCTCTCCCCGTGTCTCTCCCCCCGTGTCTTTCCCCCCGTGTCTCTCCCCCCGTGTCTCTCCCCGTGTCTCTCCCCCCGTGTCTCTCCCCGTGTCTCTCCCCGTGTCTCTCCCCCCGTGTCTCTCCCCGTGTCTCTCCCCCCGTGTCTCTCCCCGTGTCTCTCCCCCCGTGTCTCTCCCCCCCCGTGTCTCTCCCCCCGTGTCCCTCCCCCCGTGTCTCTCCCCCCGTGTCTCTCCCCCCGTGTCTCTCCCCCCCCGTGTCTCTCCCCCCCGTGTCTCTCTCCCCGTGTCTCTCCCCCCGTGTCTCTCCCCCCGTGTCTCTCCCCCCGTGTCTCTCCCCCCGTGTCTCTCCCCCCGTGTCTCTCCCCCCGTGTCTCTCCCCCCGTGTCTCTCCCCCCGTCTCTCTCCCCCCGTGTCTCTCCCCCCGTGTCTCTCTCCCCGTGTCTCTCTCACCGTGTCTCTCCCCCCGTGTCTCTCCCCCCGTCTCTCTTCCCCCGTGTCTCTCCCCCCGTGTCTCTCCCCCCGTGTCTCTCCCCGTGTCTCTCCCCCCGTGTCTCTCCCCGTGTCTCTCCCCCCGTGTCTCTCCCCCCCCGTGTCTCTCCCCCCGTGTCTCTCCCCCCGTGTCTCTCCCCCCGTGTCTCTCCCCCCGTGTCTCTCCCCCCCGTGTCTCTCTCCCCGTGTCTCTCCCCCCGTGTCTCTCCCCCCGTGTCTCTCCCCCCGTGTCTCTCTCCCCGTGTCTCTCCCCCCCGTGTCTCTCTCCCCGTGTCTCTCCCCCCGTGTCTCTCTCCCCGTGTCTCTCCCCCCGTGTCTCTCTCCCCGTGTCTCTCTCCCCGTGTCTCTCCCCCCGTGTCTCTCTCCCCGTGTCTCTCCCCCCGTGTCTCTCCCCCCATGTCTCCCCCCGTGTCTCTCCCCCCGTGTCTCTCCCCGTGTCTCTCCCCCCGTGTGTCTCTCCCCCCGTGTCTCTCTCCCCGTGTCTCTCCCCCCGTGTCTCTCCCCCCGTGTCTCTCCCCCCGTGTCTCTCCCCCCGTGTCTCTCCCCCCGTGTCTCTCCCCCCGTGTCTCTCCCCCCGTGTCTCTCTCCCCGTGTCTCTCTCACCGTGTCTCTCTCCCCGTGTCTCTCCCCCCGTGTGTCTCTCCCCCCGTGTCTCTCCCCCCGTCTCTCTTCCCCCGTGTCTCTCCCCGTGTCTCTCCCCCCGTGTCTCTCCCCCCGTGTCTCTCCCCCCGTGTCTCTCCCCCCGTGTCTCTCCCCCCGTCTCTCTTCCCCCGTGTCTCTCCCCCCGTGTCTCTCTCCCCGTGTCTCTCCCCCCGTGTCTCTCCCCCCGTGTCTCTCCCCCCGTGTGTCTCTCCCCCCGTGTCTCTCCCCCCGTGTCTCTCCCCCCGTCTCTCTTCCCCCGTGTCTCTCCCCCCGTGTCTTCCCCCGTGTCTCTCCCCCCGTGTCTCTCCCCGTGTCTCTCCCCGTGTCTCTCCCCCCGTGTCTCTCCCCCCGTGTCTCTCCCCCCGTGTCTCTCCCCCCGTGTCTCTCCCCCCGTGTCTCTCCCCCCGTGTCTCTCCCCCCGTGTCTCTCCCCCCGTGTCTCTCCCCCCGTGTGTCTCTCCCCCCGTGTCTCTCCCCCCGTGTCTCACCGTGTCTCCCCCCCGTGTCTCTCTCTCCGTGTCTCTCTCTCCGTGTCTCTCTCACCGTGTCTCTCCCCGTGTCTCTCCCCCCGTGTCTCTCCCCCCGTGTCTCTCCCCCCGTGTCTCTCCCCCCGTGTCTCTCCCCCCGTGTCTCTCCCCCCGTGTCTCTCCCCCCGTGTCTCTCCCCCCGTGTCTCTCCCCCCGTGTGTCTCTCCCCCCGTGTCTCTCCCCCCGTGTCTCACCGTGTCTCCCCCCCGTGTCTCTCTCCCCGTGTCTCTCTCACCGTGTCTCTCTCCCCGTGTCTCCCCACACACAGAGAGAACTCTGCGTCTGGAGGCGAAATTGGAGGTGGCTGTCCGTGTGTCGGACACTCCGGTGGCGATGGAGGAAAACGCAGAGTGACAACAACCACAGCAACAACCACAACCACCACAACAACCACCACAACAACCACCACAACTACCAAAAGAATCATAACAACAA
>NW_027620654.1:0-10000 GCF_964198595.1 Lampetra fluviatilis | reverse complement strand
ACCCATGGCACCTGCAGGGTCTGTCACGTGACCTCATGCACCTAGCCTGGCACAGCAGCACAACCCATGGCACCTGCAGGGTCTGTCACGTGACCACCTCATGCACCTAGCCTGGCACAGCAGCACAACCCATGGCACCTGCAGGGTCTGTCACGTGACCACCTCATGCACCTAGCCTGGCACAGCAGCACAACCCATGGCACCTGCAGGGTCTGTCACGTGACCTCCTCCTCATGCACCTAGCCTGGCACAGCAGTGCAACCCATGGCACCTGCTGGGTCTGTCACGTGACCACCTCATGCACCTAGCCTGGCACAGCAGCACAACCCATGGCACCTGCAGGGTCTGTCACGTGACCTCCTCCTCATGCACCTAGCCTGGCACAGCAGTACAACCCATGGCACCTGCAGGGTCTGTCACGTGACCACCTCATGCACCTAGCCTGACACAGCAGCACAACCCATGGCACCTGCAGGGTCTGTCACGTGACCTCCTCATGCACCTAGCCTGGCACAGCAGCACAACCCATGGCACCTGCAGGGTCTGTCACGTGACCTCCTCATGCACCTAGCCTGGCACAGCAGCACAACCCATGGCACCTGCTGGGTCTGCCACGTGACCTCCTCATGCACCTAGCCTGGCACAGCAGCACAACCCATGGCACCTGCAGGGTCTGTCACGTGACCACCTCATGCACCTAGCCTGGCACAGCAGCACAACCCATGGCACCTGCAGGGTCTGTCACGTGACCTCCTCCTCATGCACCTAGCCTGGCACAGCAGCACAACCCATGGCACCTGCAGGGTCTGTCACGTGACCACCTCATGCACCTAGCCTGACACAGCAGCACAACCCACGGCACCTGCAGGGTCTGTCACGTGACCACCTCATGCACCTAGCCTGGCACAGCAGCACAACCCACGGCACCTGCAGGGTCTGTCACGTGACCTCCTCATGCACCTAGCCTGGCACAGCAGCAGTCAACTCATGCCACCTGCTGTATTGAGTGTATGGTTCTGCGTTATATCGTCAGTGACGATATATCGTCAACGACGATATATCGTGATACCCCCAACGTTAAACCAATAGGTGAGGGCAATGCAATTAGAATTCCCACAGCGCTTAAGTCGTCACAGCTGCCTCTGATTGGCTGTTGACCGTGGGGGGCGTGGCGATATGAGAAAGGCCACTCCCCCCCTTCCCTCCCTCAACCAATAGGAGCGCGAGACAGAAGGAGGGGGGCGGAGCGACGTCTGCGTGTCCGCGTTGGGAATTGCAAAGCGGAGGCCTGGAGGTGAGAGGCTTCTCCTAGGCCTGAATGATTTCGCCGCCGCTTAGCGAATTATTAAAAAAGTTTAAC
The DNA here is from genome assembly GCF_964198595.1 of Lampetra fluviatilis. Classification (NCBI taxonomy): domain Eukaryota; kingdom Metazoa; phylum Chordata; class Hyperoartia; order Petromyzontiformes; family Petromyzontidae; genus Lampetra; species Lampetra fluviatilis. The sequence goes on along the minus strand of NW_027620654.1, from coordinate 8,640 downwards.
AATTTTAAAACTATCTGAGTTGTGTTTGTTTTGTTGGTTGTTGCTGCTAAATGTTTCGTTAACGTAGAGGCACGGACGAGCGTTGAACAGTTTGTAATTTAGTTGTTGTGTTTAGTTTACTGTACGTGAGGTCAAATACTCAGGTGAGTGAGTGGGTGGGTGAGTGGGTGGGTGGGTGGGTGAGTGAGTGGGTGGGTGAGTGGGTGGGTGAGTGAGTGAGTGGGTGGGTGAGTGGGTGAGTGGGTGAGTGGGTGGGTGGGTGGGTGAGTGGGTGGGTGAGTGGGTGGGTGGGTGAGTGAGTGAGTGGGTGGGTGAGTGGGTGGGTGGGTGAGTGGGTGGGTGGGTGGGTGAGTGAGTGGGTGGGTGAGTGGGTGGGTGGGTGGGTGGGTGAGTGGGTGGGTGGGTGGGTGAGTGGGTGGGTGGGTGGGTGAGTGGGTGGGTGGGTGGGTGAGTGGGTGGGTGGGTGGGTGAGTGGGTGGGTGGGTGGGTGAGTGGGTGGGTGGGTGGGTGGGTGGGTGGGTGAGTGGGTGGGTGGGTGAGTGGGTGGGTGGGTGAGTGGGTGGGTGGGTGAGTGGGTGGGTGAGTGGGTGGGTGAGTGGGTGGGTGGGTGAATGGGTGGGTGGGTGAATGGGTGAGTGAGTGGGTGGGTGGGTGGGTGAGTGGGTGAGTGGGTGGGTGGGTGGGTGAGTGGGTGGGTGAGTGGGTGGGTGAGTGAGTGGGTGGGTGGGTGAGTGGGTGAGTGGGTGAGTGGGTGAGTGAGTGGGTGGGTGAGTGGGTGGGTGGGTGAGTGAGTGGGTGGGTGGGTGGGTGAGTGGGTGAGTGAGTGGGTGGGTGAGTGAGTGAGTGGGTGGGTGAGTGGGTGGGTGGGTGAGTGGGTGAGTGAGTGGGTGGGTGGGTGAGTGGGTGGGTGAGTGAGTGGGTGGGTGAGTGAGTGGGTGGGTGAGTGGGTGAGTGAGTGGGTGGGTGAGTGAGTGGGTGGGTGAGTGGGTGGGTGGGTGAGTGGGTGGGTGGGTGGGTGAGTGGGTGGGTGGGTGGGTGGGTGAGTGGGTGGGTGGGTGGGTGAGTGGGTGAGTGGGTGGGTGGGTGGGTGAGTGGGTGGGTGAGTGGGTGGGTGGGTGGGTGAGTGGGTGGGTGGGTGGGTGAGTGGGTGGGTGGGTGAGTGGGGTGGGTGGGTGGGTGGGTGAGTGGGTGGGTGGGTGGGTGAGTGGGTGGGTGAGTGGGTGGGTGGGTGGGTGAGTGGGTGGGTGGGTGGGTGGGTGAGTGGGTGGGTGGGTGGGTGAGTGGGTGGGTGGGTGGGTGGGTGGGTGAGTGGGTGGGTGGGTGGGTGGGTGAGTGGGTGGGTGGGTGGGTGAGTGGGTGGGTGGGTGGGTGAGTGGGTGGGTGGGTGGGTGAGTGGGTGGGTGAGTGGGTGGGTGGGTGGGTGTGTGAGTGGGTGGGTGAGTGGGTGGGTGAGTGGGTGGGTGGGTGGGTGGGTGGGTGAGTGGGTGGGTGGGTGGGTGAGTGGGTGGGTGGGTGGGTGAGTGAGTGGGTGAGTGGCTGAGTGGGTGAGTGGGTGAGTGGCTGAGTGAGTGGGTGAGTGGGTGGCTGAGTGAGTGGCTGAGTGAGTGAGTGGCTGAGTGAGTGAGTGACTGAGTGAGTGGGTGAGTGGGTGGAGTGAGTGAGTGGGTGAGTGGCTGAGTGAGTGAGTGACTGACTGAGTGACTGGGTGAGTGGGTGAGTGAGTAGGCGAGTGAGTGGGTGAGTGGCTGAGTGGGTGAGTGGGTGAGTGAAGTGGGTGAGTGGCTGAGTGAGTGAGTGACTGAGTGAGTGACTGGGTGAGTGAGTGGGTGAGTGGGTGAGTGAGTGGGTGAGTGAGTGACTGAGTGAGTGAGTGGGTGAGTGAGTGGGTGAGTGGCTGAGTGAGTGAGTGACTGAGTGAGTGACTGGGTGAGTGAGTGGGTGAGTGGGTGAGTGAGTGGGTGAGTGAGTGACTGAGTGAGTGAGTGGGTGAGTGGGTGAGTGAGTGGGTGAGTGGCTGAGTGAGTGAGTGACTGAGTGAGTGACTGGGTGAGTGAGTGGGTGAGTGGGTGAGTGAGTGAGTGAGTGGTTGTGTGAGTGAGTGAGTGAGACACGTTATATCTGTGTGTGTAGTAGCGATGTTTGCGAGGACACCATCAGCAGCAGCAGGAGCAGCAGCAGCAGCAGCATCAGCAGCAGCAGCAGGAGGCTCGAGACGACTTTGCTCGCACGCTGCGGGAGTTCGTGTGAGGTTCGCCCCCAGTCCAACAGGTGAATTGACTCACTCACCCACTCACTCACTCACTCAGTCACTCACTCACTCAGCCACTCAGCCACTCACTCAGTCACTCACTCACTCAGTCACTCACTCACTCAGCCACTCAGCCACTCACTCAGTCACTCACTCAGTCACTCACTCACTCAGTCACTCACTCACTCAGCCATTCACTCAGTCACTCACTCAGTCACTCACTCACTCACTCAGTCACTCACTCACTCAGCCACTCAGCCACTCACTCAGTCACTCACTCAGTCACTCACCCACTCACTCACTCAGTCACTCACTCACTCAGCCACTCACTCATTCAGTCAGTCAGTCAGTCACTCACTCAGCCATTCACTCACTCACTCAGTCACTCACTCACTCAGCCACTCAGCCACTCACTCAGTCACTCACTCAGTCACTCACCCACTCACTCACTCAGTCACTCACTCACTCACTCAGCCACTCACTCATTCAGTCAGTCAGTCACTCACTCAGCCATTCACTCACTCACTCAGCCACTCACTCACTCACCCATTCACTCACTCACCCACTCACTCAGCCACTCACTCACTCACTCAGTCACTCGCTCACCCACTCACCCACTCACTCACCCACTCACTCACTCACTCACTCACCCACTCACCCACTCACTCAGTCACCCACTCACTCACTCACTCACCCACTCACTCAGTTATTCACTCACCCACTCACTCACTCAGTCACTCACTCACCTCAGCCACTCACTCACCCACTCAGTCACTCACTCAGCAATTCACTCACCCACTCACTCAGCCACTCACTCAATCACTCACTCAGCCACTCACTCACTCACTCAGCCACTCACCCACTCACTCACCCAGTCACTTACTCACTCAGCCATTCACTCACTCACTCAGTCACTCACTCACCCACTCACTCACCCACTCACCCACTCACTCACCCACTCAGCCACTCACTCACTCAGCCACTCACTCACTCAGCCACTCACTCATTCACCCACTCACTCACCCACTCACTCACTCACCCACTCACTCACTCACTCACCCACTCACTCAGCCACTCACTCACCCACTCACTCAGCCACTCACTCACTCAGCCACTCACTCAGCCACCCACTCAACCACTCGCTCACCCACTCACCCACTCAGCCACTCACTCGCCTACTCACTCACCCACTCACCCAGTCACTCACTCAGTCACTCACTCACTCAGCCACTCACCCACTCACTCACCCACTCACTCAGTCACTCACTCACTCAGCCACTCACTCACTCAGCCACTCACTCAGCCACCCACTCACCCACTCACTCACCCACTCACCCACTCACTCACCCACTCACCCACTCAGCCACTCACCCACTCACTCGCCCACTCACTCACCCACTCACCCACTCACCCACTCCCTCACTCAGTCACTCACTCAGCCACTCACCCACTCACTCACTCATCCACCCACTCACCCACCCACCCAACCACTCACCCACCCACTCACCCCACTCACCCACTCACTCACTCACTTACCCACCCACTCACCCACCCACCTACCCACCCACTCACCCACTCACCCACCCACTCACCCACTCACCCACCCACCCACTCACTCACCCACTCACTCAGCCACTCACTCACCCACTCACCGACTCACCCACTCACCCACTCACTCACTCACCGACTCACCCACTCACCCACCCACCCACTCACTCACCCACCCACCCACTCACCCACTCACCCACCCACTCACCCACTCACCCACCCACCCACTCACCTCACCCACCACTCACCCACCCACCCACCCCACTCACCCACTCACCCACCCACTCACTCACCCACCCACTCACTCACCCACCCACCCACCCACCCACTCACTCACTCACCCACCCACCCACTCACCCACCCACCCACCCACCCACTCACTCACTCACCCACCCACTCACACACCCACCCACCCACCCACTCACCCACCCACCCACTCACCCACCCACCCACTCACCCACTCACTCAGTCACCCACTCACTCACTCACTCACCCACTCACTCAGTTATTCACTCACCCACTCACTCACTCAGTCACTCACTCACTCAGCCACTCACTCACCCACTCAGTCACTCACTCAGCAATTCACTCACCCACTCACTCAGCCACTCACTCAATCACTCACTCAGCCACTCACTCACTCACTCAGCCACTCACCCACTCACTCACCCAGTCACTTACTCACTCAGCCATTCACTCACTCACTCAGTCACTCACTCACCCACTCACTCACCCACTCACCCACTCACTCACCCACTCAGCCACTCACTCACTCAGCCACTCACTCACTCAGCCACTCACTCATTCACCCACTCACTCACCCACTCACTCACTCACCCACTCACTCACTCACTCACCCACTCACTCAGCCACTCACTCACCCACTCACTCAGCCACTCACTCACTCAGCCACTCACTCAGCCACCCACTCAACCACTCGCTCACCCACTCACCCACTCAGCCACTCACTCGCCTACTCACTCACCCACTCACCCAGTCACTCACTCAGTCACTCACTCACTCAGCCACTCACCCACTCACTCACCCACTCACTCAGTCACTCACTCACTCAGCCACTCACTCACTCAGCCACTCACTCAGCCACCCACTCACCCACTCACTCACCCACTCACCCACTCACTCACCCACTCACCCACTCAGCCACTCACCCACTCACTCGCCCACTCACTCACCCACTCACCCACTCACCCACTCCCTCACTCAGTCACTCACTCAGCCACTCACCCACTCACTCACTCATCCACCCACTCACCCACCCACCCAACCACTCACCCACCCACTCACCCACTCACCCACTCACTCACTCACTTACCCACCCACTCACCCACCCACCTACCCACCCACTCACCCACTCACCCACCCACTCACCCACTCACCCACCCACCCACCCACTCACTCACCCACTCACTCAGCCACTCACTCACCCACTCACCGACTCACCCACTCACCCACTCACTCACTCACCGACTCACCCACTCACCCACCCACCCACTCACTCACCCACCCACCCACTCACCCACTCACCCACCCACCCACTCACCCACTCACCCACCCACCCACTCACTCACCCACCCACTCACCCACTCACCCACCCACCCACTCACCCACCCACCCACCCACCCACTCACCCACTCACCCACCCACTCACTCACCCACCCACTCACTCACCCACCCACCCACCCACCCACTCACTCACCCACCCACCCACTCACCCACCCACCCACCCACCCACTCACTCACTCACCCACCCACCCACCCACTCACCCACCCACCCACCCACTCACCCACCCACCCACTCACTCACCCACCCACCCACCCACTCACCCACCCACCCACCCACTCACTCACCCACCCACCCACTCACTCACTCACCCACCCACCCACTCACTCACCGACTCACTCAGCCACTCAGCCACTCACCCACCCACCCATCCACCGACTTAATCACCCACTCACTCACCCACTTACCTACTCACCCACCCACCCACTCACTCACTCACTCACCCACCCACCCACCCACCCACCCACCCACTCACTCACTCACCCACCCACCCACCCACTCACTCACCCACTCACTCAGCCACTCAGCCACTCACCCACCCACCCATCCACCGACTTAATCACCCACTCACTCACCCACTTACCTACTCACCCACTCACTCACCCACTTACCTACTCACCCACTCACCCACCCACCCACCCACTCACCCACCCACCACCCACCTCACCCACCCACCCACCCACCCACCCACCCACTCACTCACTCACTCACCCACCCACCCACTCACTCACCGACTCACTCAGCCACTCAGCCACTCACCCACCCACCCATCCACCGACTTAATCACCCACTCACTCACCCACTTACCTACTTACCCACCCACCCACCCACTCACTCACTCACTCACCCACCCACCCACCCACCCACCCACCCACTCACCCACCCACCCACCCACCCACCCCACCCACTCACTCACCCACTCACTCAGCCACTCAGCCACTCACCCACCCACCCATCCACCGACTTAATCACCCACTCACTCACCCCACTTACCTACTCACCCACCCACCTACCCACTCACTCACTCACCCACCCACCCACCCACTCACTCACTCACTCACCCACCCACCCACTCACTCACCCACTCACTCAGCCACTCAGCCACTCACCCACCCACCCATCCACCGACTTAATCACCCACTCACTCACCCACTCACCCACTTACCTACTCACCCACCCACCCACACCACCCCCCCCCCACCCCCCACCCCCCACCACCCCCCCCAGGCTTCCTGCACCTTGGGGGTCTACGCACGGCGCTCTACAACTTCCTGTTTGCGAGAAGTCGCGGCGGGAGCTTTGTGCTTCGCGTCGAAGACACGGACCTCGCCCGCACCCAGCCCGGGGTGGAGCAGCAGTTGGAGGACCTTCTAGAGTGGGCTGGTGGGTGGGGGTGGGTGGGGTGGGTGGGGTGGGTGGGTGGGTGGGTGGGTGAGTGAGTGAGTGAGTGGGTGAGTGAGTGAGTGGGTGAGTGAGTGAGTGAGTGGGTGAGTGAGTGAGTGGGTGAGTGAGTGAGTGAGTGAGTGGGTGAGTGGGTGGGTGGGGTGAGTGGGTGGGTGGGTGAGTGAGTGAGTGAGTGGGTGGGGTGAGTGGGTGGGTGGGGTGGGTGGGGGTGGGGTGGGTGGGTGTGTGAGTGAGTGGCTGAGTGGGTGGGTGGGTGGGTGAGTGAGTGAGTGGGTGGGTGAGTGGGTGAGTGAGTGGGTGGGTGGGGTGAGTGGGTGGGTGGGTGAGTGAGTGAGTGAGTGGGTGGGTGGGTGGGTGGGTGAGTGGGTGGGTGGGTGGGTGAGTGGGTGAGTGGGTGAGTGAGTGAGTGGGTGAGTGGGTGAGTGAGTGAGTGAGTGGGTGAGTGGGTGAGTGAGTGGGTGGGTGGGGTGAGTGGGTGAGTGAGTGGGTGGGGTGGTGGGTGGGTGAGTGGGTGAGTGGGTGAGTGGGTGAGTGAGTGGGTTGGTGGGTGGGTGGGTGGTGGGTGGGTGGGTGAGTGGGTGAGTGAGTGAGTGAGTGGGTGGGTGGGTGGGTGGGTGGGTGGGTGAGTGGGTGAGTGAGTGGGTGAGTGAGTGAGTGAGTGAGTGAGTGCGTGGGTGGGTGAGTGGGTGAGTGAGTGGGGTGCTCGCACCCAGCCCGGGGTGGAGCAGCAGTTGGAGGACCTTCTAGAGTGGGCTGGTGGGTGGGGTGGGTGGGGTGGGTGGGTGGGTGGGTGGGTGGGTGAGTGGGTGGGTGGGTGGGGGTGGGGTGGGGTGGGGTGGGTGGGTGAGGGTGGGGTGGTTGGGGTTCACGGTGACCGTGTGGGTGGGTGAGTGAGTGGCTGAGTGGGTGGGGTGGGTGGGTGGGTGGGTGGGGGTGGGGTTCACGGAGACAGTGTGGGTGGGTGAGTGGGTGAGTGGGTGAGTGGGTGAGTGGGTGAGTGGGTGGGTGAGTGGGTGGGTGAGTGGGTGAGTGGGTGAGTGGGTGAGTGAGTGGGTGGGTGAGTGAGTGAGTGGGTGGGTGGGTGGGTGAGTGGGTGAGTGGGTGGGTGAGTGAGTGGGTGGGTGGGTGAGTGAGTGGGTGAGTGAGTGAGTGGGTGGGGTGAGTGGGTGAGTGGGTGGGTGAGTGAGTGGGTGGGTGAGTGGGTGAGTGGGTGGGTGGGTGAGTGAGTGGGTGAGTGAGTGAGTGGGTGGGTGAGTGGGTGGGTGGGCGGTTGAGTGAGTGGGTGGGTGAGTGGGTGAGTGAGTGGGTGGGTGAGTGGGTGAGTGGGTGAGTGGGTGGGTGAGTGGGTGGGTGAGTGGGTGAGTGGGTGAGTGGGTGAGTGAGTGGGTGGGTGAGTGAGTGAGTGGGTGGGTGGGTGGGTGAGTGGGTGAGTGGGTGGGTGAGTGAGTGGGTGGGTGGGTGAGTGAGTGGGTGAGTGAGTGAGTGGGTGGGTGAGTGGGTGAGTGGGTGGGTGAGTGAGTGGGTGGGTGAGTGGGTGAGTGGGTGGGTGGGTGAGTGAGTGGGTGAGTGAGTGAGTGGGTGGGTGAGTGGGTGGGTGGGCGGTTGAGTGAGTGGGTGGGTGAGTGGGTGAGTGAGTGGGTGGGTGAGTGGGTGAGTGGGTGAGTGGGTGGGTGAGTGGGTGGGTGAGTGGGTGAGTGGGTGAGTGGGTGAGTGAGTGGGTGGGTGAGTGAGTGAGTGGGTGGGTGGGTGGGTGAGTGGGTGAGTGGGTGGGTGAGTGAGTGGGTGGGTGAGTGGGTGGGTGAGTGGGTGAGTGGGTGGGTGAGTGGGTGAGTGGGTGAGTGGGTGAGTGAGTGGGTGG
>NW_027620653.1:0-22300 GCF_964198595.1 Lampetra fluviatilis | reverse complement strand
CACTCACCTACTCACCTACCTACTCACCTACCTACTCACCTACTCACCTACTCACCTACTCACTCACCTACTCACTCACCTACTCACCTACGTACTCACTAAGTCACTCACCTACTCACTCACCTATCTACTCACCCACCCACCCACTCACCCACTCACCCACCCACCCACCCACTCATCCACTCACTCACCTACTCACCTGCTCACCTACTCACTCACCTACTCACTCACCTACCTACTCACCTACTCACTCACCTACCTCCTCACCTACTCACTCACCTACCTACTCACCTACTCACTCACCTACCTACTCACCTACTCGCTCACCTACTCACTCACCTACTCACCCACTCACTCACCTACCTACTCACCCACCCACCCACTCACCCACTCACCCACCCACCCACTCACCCACCCACCCACTCACCCACCCACCCACTCATCCGCTCACTCACTCAGCCACCCACCCACTCACCCACTCACCCACTCACCCACCCACTCACCCACCCACTCACCCACCCACCCACCCACTCACCCACCCACCCACTCACCCACCCACCCACCCACTCACCCACCCACCCACTCACCCACCCACCCACCCACTCATCCACTCACTCACTCAGCCACCCACCCACCCACCCACTCACCCACTCACCCACCCACCCACCCACCCACCCACCCACTCACTCACCCACCCACCCACCCACCCACTCACCCACCCACCCACCCACTCATCCACTCACTCACCCACCCACCCACTCACCCACCCACTCACCCACCCACCCACCCACCCACTCACCCACCCACCCACCCACTCACCCACCCACTCACCCACCCACCCACCCACTCACCCACCCACTCACCCACCCACCCACTCATCCACTCACTCACTCACCCACCCACCCACCCACTCACCCACCCACTCACCCACCCACCCACCCACTCACCCACCCACCCACTCACCCACCCACCCACTCATCCACTCACTCAGCCACCCACCCACCCACCCACTCACCCACCCACTCACCCACTCACCCACCCACCCACCCACTCACCCACCCACCCACCCACTCACCCACCCACCCACCCACTCATCCACTCACTCAATCACCCACCCACTCACCCACTCACTGACCCACCCACTCACTCACCCACCCACCCACTCATCCACTCACTCACTCAGCCACCCACCCACCCACTCACCCACTCACCCACCCACCCACCCACTCACCCACCCACCCACTCATCCACTCACTCAGCCACCCACCCACCCACCCACTCACCCACTCACCCACCCACTCACCCACCCACCCACCCACTCACCCACCCACTCACCCACCCACCCACTCACTCACCCACCCACTCACCCACTCACCCACCCACTCACCCACCCACTCACCCACCCACCCACTCACCCACCCACCCACTCATCCACTCACTCACTCAGCCACCCACCCACCCACCCACTCACCCACTCACCCACCCACCCACCCACCCACTCACCCACCCACCCACTCATCCACTCACTCAGCCACCCACCCACCCACCCACTCACCCACTCACCCACCCACTCACCCACCCACCCACCCACTCACCCACCCACCCACCCACCCACTCATCCACTCACTCACTCAGCCACCCACCCACCCACCCACCCACTCACCCACTCACCCACTCACCCACCCACCCACTCACCCACCCACCCACCCACCCACCCACCCACCCACCCACCCACCCACTCATCCACTCACTCACTCACCCACCCACCCACTCACCCACCCACCCACTCACCCACCCACTCACCCACCCACCCACCCACTCACCCACTCACTCACTCACTCACCCACCCACCCACTCACCCACCCACCCACCCACCCACTCACCCACCCACCCACTCACCCACCCACCCACTCATCCACTCACTCACTCACCCACCCACCCACTCACCCACCCACTCACCCACCCACCCACCCACTCACCCACCCACCCACCCACTCATCCACTCACTCAGCCACCCACCCACCCACCCACTCACCCACCCACTCACCCACTCACCCACCCACCCACCCACTCACCCACCCACCCACCCACTCATCCACTCACTCACTCACCCACCCACTCACCCACCCACCCACTCACTGACCCACCCACTCACTCACTCACCCACCCACCCACTCACCCACCCACTCACCCACCCACCCACCCACCCACTCACCCACTCACCCACTCACCCACCCACCCACTCATCCACCCACTCACCCACCCACCCACCCACTCATCCACTCACTCACCCACCCACCCACCCACTCACCCACCCACCCACCCACCCACCCACTCACCCACCCACCCACCCACTCATCCACTCACTCACTCACCCACCCACCCACTCACCCACCCACCCACTCACTGACCCACCCACTCACCCACCCACCCACCCACCCACCCACTCACCCACCCACTCACCCACCCACCCACCCACCCACCCACCCACTCACCCACCCACCCACCCACTCACCCACCCACCCACTCACCCACCCACCCACTCATCGACCCACTCACTGACCCACCCACTCACTCACCCACCCACCCACTCACCCACCCACTCATCCACTCACTCACTCACCCACCCACTCACCCACCCACCCACTCACTGACCCACCCACTCACCCACCCACCCACCCACTCACCCACCCACCCACCCACTCACCCACCCACCCACTCACCCACCCACCCACCCACTCATCCACTCACTCACTCACCCACCCACTCACCCACCCACCCACTCACTGACCCACCCACCCACCCACCCACTCACCCACCCACCCACCCACTCATCCACTCACTCACTCACCCACCCACTCACCCACCCACCCACTCACTGACCCACCCACTCACCCACCCACCCACCCACTCACCCACCCACTCACCCACCCACCCACCCACCCACTCACCCACCCACCCACCCACCCACTCACCCACCCACTCACCCACCCACCCACTCATCGACCCACTCACTGACCCACCCACTCACTCACCCACCCACCCACTCACCCACCCACTCATCCACCCACCCACTCACTGACCCATCCACTCACCCACTCACCCACTCACCCACCCACTCATCCACCCACCCACCCACTCACCCACTCACCCACTCACCCACCCACTCACCCACCCACTCATCCACCCACCCACCCACTCACCCACTCACCCACTCACCCACCCACTCACCCACCCACTCATCCACCCACTCACCCACCCACCCACCCACTCATCCACTCACTCACCCACCCACCCACCCACTCACCCACCCACCCACCCACCCACCCACTCACCCACCCACCCACCCACTCATCCACTCACTCACTCACCCACCCACCCACTCACCCACCCACCCACTCACTGACCCACCCACTCACCCACCCACCCACCCACCCACTCACCCACCCACTCACCCACCCACCCACCCACCCACCCACTCACCCACCCACCCACCCACCCACTCACCCACCCACTCACCCACCCACCCACTCATCGACCCACTCACTGACCCACCCACTCACTCACCCACCCACCCACTCACCCACCCACTCATCCACTCACTCACTCACCCACCCACTCACCCACCCACCCACTCACTGACCCACCCACTCACCCACCCACCCACCCACTCACCCACCCACCCACTCACCCACCCACCCACCCACTCATCCACTCACTCACTCACCCACCCACTCACCCACCCACCCACTCACTGACCCACCCACCCACCCACCCACTCACCCACCCACCCACCCACTCATCCACTCACTCACTCACCCACCCACTCACCCACCCACCCACTCACTGACCCACCCACTCACCCACCCACCCACCCACTCACCCACCCACTCACCCACCCACCCACCCACCCACCCACCCACCCACTCACCTACCCACCCACCCACCCACTCACCCACCCACTCACCCACCCACCCACTCATCGACCCACTCACTGACCCACCCACTCACTCACCCACCCACCCACTCACCCACCCACTCATCCACCCACCCACTCACTGACCCACCCACCCACTCACCCACCCACTCATCCACCCACCCACCCACCCACCCACCCACCCACCCACTCACCCACCCACCCACCCACCCACTCACCCACCCACCCACTCACCCACCCACTCACCCACCCACCCACTCATCGACCCACTCACTGACCCACCCACTCACTCACCCACCCACCCACTCACCCACCCACCCACCCACTCACCCACCCACCCACCCACTCACCCACCCACCCACTCACCCACCCACTCACTCACCCACTCACCCACCCACTCACTCACCCACCCACCCACTCATCCACTCACTCACCCACCCACCCACTCATCCACTCACTCACTCACCCACCCACTCACCCACCCACCCACTCACTGACCCACCCACCCACCCACTCACCCACCCACCCACCCACCCACTCACTCACCCACCCACCCACTCATCCACTCACTCACTCACCCACCCACTCACCCACCCACCCACTCACTGACCCACCCACCCACCCACCCACTCACCCACCCACCCACCCACTCATCCACTCACTCACTCACCCACCCACTCACCCACCCACCCACTCACTGACCCACCCACTCACCCACCCACCCACCCACTCACCCACCCACTCACCCACCCACCCACCCACCCACCCACTCACCCACCCACCCACCCACCCACCCACTCACCCACCCACTCACCCACCCACCCACTCACCCACCCACCCACCCACCCACTCACCCACCCACCCACCCACCCACCCACTCACCCACCCACCCACCCACCCACCCACCCACTCACCCACCCACTCACCCACCCACCCACTCATCGACCCACTCACTGACCCACCCACTCACCCACCCACCCACTCACTGACCCACCCACTCACCCACCCACCCACCCACTCACCCACCCACTCACCCACCCACCCACCCACCCACCCACTCACCCACCCACCCACCCACCCACTCACCCACCCACTCACCCACCCACCCACTCACCCACCCACCCACCCACCCACTCACCCACCCACCCACCCACCCACCCACTCACCCACCCACCCACCCACCCACCCACCCACCCACCCACTCACCCACCCACTCACCCACCCACCCACTCATCGACCCACTCACTGACCCACCCACTCACCCACCCACTCACCCACCCACCCACTCGCTCATCCACCCACCCACTCACCCACCCACTCACCCACTCACCCACCCACCCACCCACTCACCCACCCACCCACCCACCCACCCACCCACCCACCCACCCACCCACTCACCCACCCACCCACTCACTGACCCACCCACCCACCCACTCACTGACCCACCCACCCACCCACCCACTCACCCACCCACCCACTCACCCACCCACCCACTCACTGACCCACCCACCCACCCACTCACTGACCCACCCACCCACCCACCCACTCACCCACCCACCCACTCGCTCATCCACCCACCCACTCACCCACCCACTCACCCACCCACCCACTCGCTCATCCACCCACCCACTCACCCACCCACTCACCCACTCACCCACCCACCCACCCACTCACCCACCCACCCACCCACCCACCCACCCACCCACCCACCCACTCACCCACCCACCCACTCACTGACCCACCCACCCACCCACTCACTGACCCACCCACCCACCCACCCACTCACCCACCCACCCACTCACCCACCCACCCACTCACTGACCCACCCACCCACCCACTCACTGACCCACCCACCCACCCACCCACTCACCCACCCACCCACTCGCTCATCCACCCACCCACTCACCCACCCACTCATCCACCCACCCACTCACTGACCCACCCACTCACCCACCCACCCACTCACTCACTCACAATAATGATGATGGTGATGATGATGATGGTGGGGATGGTGATGATGATGGTGGGGATGGTGATGATGATGGTGATGTTGATGGTGATGATGATGATGGTGATGTTGATGGTGGTGGTGATGATGATGATGGTGGTGATGGTGGTGATGGTGGTGATGATGTTGATGATGGTGGTGATGATGGTGATGTTGTTGATGGTAGTGATGGTATTCATGGTGGTGGTGATGGTGGTGATGATGTTGTTGTTGATGTTGTTGATGATGTTGTTGATGTTGATGATGTTGTTGATGTTGTTGTTGATGTTGTTGTTGTTGATGTTGTTGATGTTGTTGTTGATGTTGTTGTTGATGTTGTTGATGTTGTTGTTGATGTTGTTGATGTTGTTGATGTTGTTGATGATGATGTTGATGATGATGTTGATGTTGTTGATGTTGTTGATGATGTTGTTGATGTTGATGATGTTGTTGATGTTGTTGTTGATGTTGTTGATGATGATGTTGTTGTTGATGTTGTTGATGTTGATGTTGTTGTTGTTGTAGATGTTGATGATGATGTTGATGTTGTTGTTGATGTTGTTGATGTTGTTGATGATGTTGATGTTGTTGTTGATGTTGTTGTAGATGTTGATGTTGTTGTTGATGTTGTTGATGTTGTTGATGTTGATGTTGTTGTTGATGTTGTTGATGATGTTGATGTTGTTGTTGATGTTGATGTTGTTGATGTTGTTGATGATGTTGATGTTGTTGTTGATGTTGTTGTAGATGTTGATGTTGTTGTTGATGTTGTTGATGTTGTTGATGATGTTGATGTTGTTGTTGATGTTGTTGTAGATGTTGATGTTGATGTTGTTGTTGATGTTGTTGATGATGTTGTTGATGTTCAGGTTGAAGCCGCTGGATGTGGAGTTCATGAGAGCGCTCAGCTCCAAGGTCAACATTGTGCCGGTCATCGCTAAAGCCGACTCACTCACAGCTAACGAAAGACTTCGCATGAAGACACGGGTACACACTCACCTACTCACCTACTCACCTACTCACCTACTCACCTACTCACTCACCTACTCACCTACTCACCTACTCACCTACTCACCTACTCACTCACCTACTCACCTACTCACTCACCTACTCACCTACTCACTCACCTACTCACCTACTCACTCACCTACTCACTCACCTACTCACTCACCTACTCACTCACCTACTCGCTCACTCACTCGCTCACTCACTCACTCACTCACCTACTCACTCACCTACACACTCACCTACTCACCTACTCACTCACCTACTCACTCACCTACTCACTCACCTATTCACCTACTCACTCACCTACTCACTCACCTACTCACTCACCTACACACTCACCTACTCACCTACTCACTCACTCACCTACTCACTCACCTACACACTCACCTACTCACCTACTCACTCACCTACTCACCTACTCACCTACTCACTCACCTACTCACTCACCTACTCACTCACCTACTCACTCACCTACTCACTCACCTACTCACTCACCTACTCACCTACACACTCACCTACTCGCTCACTCACTCGCTCACTCACTCACTCACCTACTCACCTACTCACTCACCTACTCACCTACTCACTCACTCACTCACCTACTCACCTACTCACTCACCTACTCACCTACTCACCTACTCACCTACTCACTCACCTACTCACCTACTCACTCACCTACTCACCTACTCACCTACTCACCTACTCACCTACTCACCTACTCACCTACTCACCTACTCACTCACCTACTCACTCACCTACTCACTCACCTACTCACTCACCTACTCACTCACCTACTCACTCACCTACTCACTCACCTTCTCACTCACCTACTCACTCACCTACTCACTCACCTACTCACTCACCTACTCACTCACCTACTCACCTACTCACCTACTCACTCACCTACTCACTCACCTACTCACTCACCTACTCACCTACTCACCTACTCAGCTACTCACTCACCTACTCACTCACCTACTCACCTATTCACTCACCTACTCACCTACTCACCTACTCACTCACCTACTCACTCACCTACTCACCTACTCACTCACCTACTCACCTACTCACCTACTCACTCACCTACTCACTCACCTACTCACCTACTCACTCACCTACTCACCTACTCACCTACTCACCTACTCACTCACCTACTCACTCACCTACTCACCTACTCACTCACTCACCTACTCACTCACCTACTCACCTACTCACCTACTCACTCACCTACTCACTCACCTACTCACTCACCTACTCACTCACCTACTCACCTACTCACCTACTCACTCACCTACTCACTCACCTACTCACTCACCTACTCACCTACTCACCTACTCACCTACACACTCACCTACTCACCTACACACTCACCTACTCACTCACCTACTCACTCACTCACCTACTCACTCACCTACTCACTCACCTACTCACCTACTCACCTACTCACTCACCTACTCACTCACCTACTCACTCACCTACTCACCTACTCACTCACCTACTCACTCACCTACTCACTCACCTACTCACCTACTCACCTACACACTCACCTACTCACCTACTCACTCACTCACCTACTCACTCACCTACTCACCTACTCACTCACCTACTCACCTACTCACCTACTCACTCACCTACTCACTCACCTACTCACCTACTCACTCACCTACTCACCTACTCACTCACCTACTCACTCACCTACTCACCTACTCACTCACCTACTCACCTACTCACCTACTCACTCACCTACTCACTCACCTACTCACCTACTCACTCACCTACTCACCTACTCACCTACTCACTCACCTACTCACTCACCTACTCACCTACTCACTCACCTACTCACCTACTCACCTACTCACCTACTCACTCACCTACTCACTCACCTACTCACCTACTCACTCACTCACCTACTCACCTACTCACTCACCTACTCACCTACTCACTCACCTACTCACCTACTCACCTACTCACTCACCTACTCACTCACCTACTCACCTACTCACTCACCTACTCACCTACTCACTCACCTACTCACTCACCTACTCACCTACTCACTCACCTACTCACCTACTCACCTACTCACCTACTCACTCACCTACTCACTCACCTACTCACCTACTCACTCACTCACCTACTCACTCACCTACTCACCTACTCACCTACTCACTCACCTACTCACTCACCTACTCACTCACCTACTCACTCACCTACTCACCTACTCACCTACTCACTCACCTACTCACTCACCTACTCACTCACCTACTCACTCACCTACTCACTCACCTACTCACCTACTCACCTACACACTCACCTACTCACTCACCTACTCACTCACTCACCTACTCACTCACCTACTCACTCACCTACTCACCTACTCACCTACTCACTCACCTACTCACCTACTCACCTACTCACTCACCTACTCACCTACTCACTCACCTACTCACTCACCTACTCACCTACTCACCTACACACTCACCTACTCACCTACACACTCACCTACTCACTCACCTACTCACCTACTCACCTACTCACTCACCTACTCACCTACTCACTCACCTACTCACTCACCTACTCACTCACCTACTCACCTACTCACCTACTCACTCACCTACTCACTCACCTACTCACCTACTCACCTACTCACTCACCTACTCACCTACTCACTCACCTACTCACTCACCTACTCAAACACATACTCACCTACTCACGTACACACTCACCTACTCACTCACCTACTCACCTACTCACCTACTCACTCACCTACTCACCTACTCACTCACCTACTCACTCACCTACTCACCTACTCACTCACCTACTCACTCACCTACACACTCACCTACTCACCTACTCACCTACTCACCTACTCACCTACTCACTCACCTACTCACCTACTCACCTACTCACCTACTCACTCACCTACTCACTCACCTACTCACTTACCTACTCACCTACTCACCTACTCACTCACCTACTCACTCACCTACTCACTCACCTACTCACCTACTCACTCACTCACCTACTCACTGACCTACTCACCTACTCACCTACTCACTCACCTACTCACTCACCTACTCACTCACCTACTCACTCACCTACTCACCTACTCACCTACTCACTCACCTACTCACTCACCTACTCACTCACCTACTCACTCACCTACTCACCTACTCACTCACTCACCTACTCACTCACTCACCTACTCACTCACCTACTCACTCACCTACTCACCTACTCACTCACCTACTCACTCACCTACTCACTCACCTACACACTCACCTACTCACCTACTCACCTACTCACTCACCTACTCACCTACTCACCTACTCACTCACCTACTCACTCACCTACTCACTCACCTACTCACCTACTCACCTACTCACTCACCTACTCACTCACCTACTCACCTACTCACTCACTCACCTACTCACTCACCTACTCACCTACTCACCTACTCACTCACCTACTCACTCACCTACTCACCTACTCACTCACCTACTCACTCACCTACTCACTCACCTACACACTCACCTACTCACCTACTCACTCACCTACTCACTCACCTACTCACTCACCTACTCACTCACCTACTCACTCACCTACTCACTCACTCACCTACTCACTCACTCACCTACTCACTCACTCACCTACTCACTCACCTACTCACTCACCTACTCACTCACTCACCTACTCACCTACTCACTCACTCACCTACTCACCTACTCACTCACCTACTCACTCACCATACTCACTCACCTACTCACTCACTCACCTACTCACCTACTCACTCACCTACTCACCTACTCACTCACCTACTCACCTACTCACTCACCTACTCACTCACCTACTCACTCACCTACTCACCTACTCACTCACCTACTCACCTACTCACCTACTCACTCACCTACTCACTCACCTACTCACCTACTGACCTACTCACTCACTCACCTACTCACTCACCTACTCACTCACCTACTCACTCACCTACTCACCTACTCACTCACCTACTCACTCACCTACTCACTCACCTACTCACTCACCTACTCACTCACCTACTCACTCACCTACTCACCTACTCACTCGCCTACTCACCTACTCACCTACTCACTCACCTACTCACCTACTCACTCACCTACTCACTCACCTACTCACTCACCTACTCACTCACCTACTCACCTACTCACCTACTCACTCACCTACTCACTCACCTACTCACTCACCTACTCACCTACTCACTCACCTACTCACTCACCTACTCACCTACTCACTCACCTACTCACTCACCTACTCACTCACCTACTCACTCACCTACTCACTCACCTACTCACCTACTCACTCACCTACTCACCTACTCACTCACCTACTCACTCACCTACTCACCTACTCACTCACCTACTCACTCACCTACTCACCTACTCACTCACCTACTCACCTACTCACTCACCTACTCACTCACCTACTCACCTACTCACCTACTCACTCACCTACTCACCTACTCACTCACCTACTCACTCACCTACTCACCTACTCACTCACTCACCTACTCACCTACTCACTCACCTACTCACCTACTCACTCACCTACTCACTTACTCACCCACCTACTCACCTACTCACCCACCTACTCACTCACCTACTCACTCACCTACTCATTCACCTACTCACTCACTCACCTACTCACCTACACACTCACCTACTCACTCACCTACACACTCACCTACTCACCTACTCACCTACTCACTCACCTACTCACTCACCTACTCACCTACTCACTCACCTACTCACTCACCTACTCACTCACTCACCTACTCACTCACCTACTCACTCACTCACCTACTCACTCACTCACCTACTCACCTACTCACTCACTCACCTACTCACCTACTCACCTACACACTCACCTACTCACTCACCTACTCACTCACCTACTTACTCACTCACTCACCTACTCACCTACACACTCACCTACTCACTCACCTACTCACCTACTTACCTACTCACCCACCTACTCACCTACTCACCCACCTACTCACTCACCTACTCACTCACCTACTCACTCACCTACTCACCTACTCACCTACTCAGCTACTCACTCACCTACTCACTCACCTACTCACCTACTCACCTACTCACTCACCTACTCACTCACCTACTCACCTACTCACCTACTCACTCACCTACTCACTCACCTCACCTACTCACCTACTCACTCACCTACTCACTCACCTACTCACCTACTCACCTACTCACTCACCTACTCACCTACACACTCACCTACTCACTCACCTACTCACTCACTCACCTACTCACTCACCTACTCACCTACACACTCACCTACTCACTCACCTACTCACTCACCTACTCACCTACTCACCTACTCACTCACCTACTCACTCACCTACTCACTCACTCACCTACTCACTCACCTACTCACCTACACACTCACCTACTCACCTACTCACCTACTCACTCACCTACTCACCTACTCACTCACTCACTCACCTACACACTCACCTACTCACCTACTCACTCACTCACCTACTCACCTACACACTCACCTACTCACCTACTCACTCACTCACCTACTCACCTACACACTCACCTACTCACTCACCTACTCACCTACTCACTCACCTACTCACCTACTCACTCACCTACTCACCTACTCACCTACTCACCTACTCACTCACCTACTCACCTACACACTCACCTACTCACTCACTCACCTACTCACTCACTCACCTACTCACTCACCTACTCACTGACTCACTCACCTACTCACCTACTCACCTACTCACTCACTCACCTACTCACCTACACACTCACCTACTCACTCACCTACTCACCTACTCACTCACCTACTCACTCACCTACACACTCACCTACTCACCTACACACTCACCTACTCACCTACTCACTCACTCACCTACTCACTCACTCACCTACACACTCACCTACTCACTCACCTACTCACTCACTCACTCACCTACTCACCTACTCACCTACTCACTCACCTCACCTACTCACCTACTCACTCACCTACTCACTCACCTACTCACTCACTCACCTACACACTCACCTACTCACTCACCTACTCACCTACTCACCTACTCACTCACCTACTCACTCACCTACTCACTCACCTACTCACTCACCTACACACTCACCTACTCACTCACCTACTCACCTACTCACCTACTCACTCACCTACTCATTCACCTACTCACTCTCTACTCACTGACCTACTCACTCACCTACTCACTCACCTACTCACACCTACTCACTCACCTACTCACTCACCTACTCACCTACTCACCCTACTCACTCACCTACTCACTCACCTACTCACCTACTCACCTACACACTCACCTACTCACCCACCTACTCACTCACTCACCTACTCACCCAACTCACTCCACCTACTCACCTACTCACCCACCTACTCACTCACCTACTCACTCACCTACTCACCTACTCACCTACACACTCACCTACTCACTCACCTACTCACTCACCTACTCACCTACTCACTCACTCACCTACTCACTCACCTACTCACTCACCTACTCACCTACTCACCCACCTACTCACCTACTCACTCACCTACTCACTCACCTACTCACTCACCTACTCACCTACTCACCTACTCACCTACACACTCACCTACTCCACCTACTCACTCACCTACTCACCTACTCACTCACTCACCTACTCACTCACCTACTCACTCACCTACTCACTCACCTACTCACCTACTCACTCACCTACTCACTCACCTACTCACTCACCTACTCACTCACTCTACTCACTCACTCACCTACTCACTCACTCACCTACTCACCTACTCACCCACCTACTCACCTACTCACCACCTACTCACTCACCTACTCACTCACCTACTCACCTACTCACCTACACACTCACCTACTCACTCACCTACTCACTCACCTACTCACCTACTCACTCACTCACCTACTCACTCACCTACTCACTCACCTACTCACTCACCTACTCACTCACCTACTCACTCACCTACTCACTCCCTACTCCTACTCACTCACTCACCTACTCACTCACCTACTCACTCACCTACTCACCTACTCACCCACCTACTCACCTACTCACCCACCTACTCACTCACCTACTCACTCACCTACTCACCTACTCACCACCCACTCACCTACTCACTCACCTACTCACTCACCTACTCACCTACTCACTCACTCACCTACTCACTCACCTACTCACTCACCTACTCACTCACCTACTCACCTACTCACTCACCTACTCAGTCACCTACTCACTCACCTACTCACTCACCTACTCACTCACCTACTCACTCACTCACCTACTCACTCACCTACTCACTCACCTACTCACCTACTCACTACCTACCTCAGTCACCTACCACTCACCTACACACTCACCTACTCACTCACCTACTCACTCACCTACTCACTCACCTACTCACCTACTCACTCACCTACTTACCTACTCACTCACTCACCTACTCACTCCACCTACTCACTCCTACTCACTACCTCTCACCTACTCACTCACCTACTCACTCACCTACTCACTCACCTACTCACTCACCTACTCACCTCACCTACTCACCTACTCCACTCACTCACCTACTCACTCACCTACTCACTCACCTACTCACTCACTCACCTACTCACCAACTCACTCACCTACTCACCTACTCACCTACTCACTCACCTACTCACTCACCTACTCACCTACTCACTCACCTACTCACTCACCTACTCACTCACCTACTCACTCACCTACTCACTCACCTACTCACCTACTCACTCACCTACTCACTCACCTACTCACTCACCTGCTCACTCACTCACCTACTCGCTCACTCTACTCGCTCACTCACTCGCTCACTCCTCACTCACTCACCTACTCACTCACATACTCACCTACTCACTCACCTACTCACTCACCTACTCACCTACTCACTCACCTACTCACTCACCTACTCACCTTCTCACTCACCTACTCACTCACCTACTCACTCACCTACTCACCTACTCACTCACCTACTCACTCACCTACACTCACACCTACTCACCTACTCACTCACCTACTCACTCACCTACTCACTCACCTACTCACCTACTCACTCACCTACTCACCTACTCACTCACCTACTCACTCACCTACTCACCTACTCTCTCACCTACTCACTCACCTACTCACTCACCTACTCACTCACTCACCTACTCACTCACCTACTCTCACCTACTCACTCACCTACTCACTCACCTACTCACTCACCTACTCGCTCACCTACTCACTCACTACTCACTCACGTACTCACTCACCTACTCACTCACCTACTCACCTCACTCACCTACTCACCTACTCACTCACCTACTCACCTACTCACCTACTCACTCACCTACTCACTCACCTACTCACCTACACACTCACTCACCTACTCACTCACCTACACACTCACCTACTCACTTCACCTACTCACCTACTCACCTACTCACTCACCTACTCACTCACCCACTCGCTCACTCACTCGCTCACTCACTCACCTACTCACCTACTCACTCACCTACTCACTCACCTACTCACCTACTCACTCACCTACTCACCTACTCACTCACCTACTCACTCACCTACTCACTCACCTACTCACCTACTCACTCACCTACTCACTCACCTACTCACCTACTCACTCACCTACTCACTCACCTTCTCACTCACCTACTCACTCTCCTACTCACCTACTCACTCACCTACTCACCTACTCATTCACCTACTCACCTACTCACTCACCTACTCACTCACCTACTCACCTATTCACTCACCTACACACTCACACACACACTCACCTACTCACTCACCTACTCACCTACTCACTCACCTACTCACTCACCTACTCACCTATTCACTCACCTACACACTCACCCTACTCACTCACCTACTCACTCACCTACTCACCTACACACCTACACAATCACCTACTCACCTACTCACCTACTCACTCACCTACTCACCTACTCACTCACCTACTCACTCACCTACTCACCTACTCACTCACCTACACACTCACCTTCTCACCTACACACTCACCTACTCACTCACCTACTCACTCACCTACACACTCACCTACACACTCACCTACTCACCTACTCACTGACCTACTCACCTACTCACTCACCTACTCATTCACCTACTCACCTACTCACTCACCTACTCACTCACCTAACTCACCTACTCACTCACCTACTCACCTACTCACTCACCTACACACTCACCTACTCACCTACTCACTCACCTACTCACTCACCTACACACTCACCAACTCACCTACACACTCACCACCCACTCACCCACCCACTCACCCACTCACTCACCACTCACTCACCCACTCACCACTCACTCACCCTCCCACTCACCCACCCACTCACCCACCCACTACCACTCACCCACCCACTCACACCACTCCACCTACCCACTCACTCACTCACTCACCCACCCACTCACTCACCCACCCACTCACCCACCCACCCACTCACTCACCCACCCACTCACTCACCCACCACCCACCCACTCACCACTCACCCACTGACCCACCCACTCACCTCACTCACTCACCCACTCACCCACTCACTCACTCACTACCACCACACTCACCCACCCACCCACCCACTCACCACCCACCACTCACTCACCCACTCACCCACCCACTCACCCACCCACTCACCACCCCCCCACCCACTCACCCACCCACCCACCCACTCACCACCCACTCACTCACTCACCCACCCACTCACCCACCCACCCACCCACTCACCCACCCACTCACCCACTCACTCACCCACCACCACTCACCACTCACCACCCACCCACTCACCACTCACCCACTCACTCACTCACCCACCCACCCACCTCACTCACCACCTACCTACCTACCCGCCCACCCACCCACTCACCCACCCACCTCACTCACCCACTCCACTCACTCACCACTCACCCACCACACCCACCCACCCACTCACCACCCACCACCACCACTCACTCACCTCACTCACCCACCCACCCACCCACTCACCACTCACCCACCACCCACCCACTCACCACTCACTCACCCACCCACCCACTCACCCACCTCACTCACTCCACCCACCCACTCACCCACCCACTCACTCACTCACCCACATCACCCACTCACTCACCACTCACCCACTCACTCACCCACCCACTCACCACTCACCCACCCACTCACCCACCCACTCACATCACCCACCCACTCACCCACTCACCCACCCACTCACTCACCCACTCACACCACTCACCCACCCACCCTCACCACACTCACCACCCACCCACTCACCCCACTCACCCACCACTCCACCCACTCACTCACCCACCACCCACCACCCACCCACCCACTCACCCACCCACCTCACCACCACCCACTCACCCACTCACCCACCCACTCACCCACCCACTCACCCACTCACCCACCCACACCACTCAACCCACTCACCACCCACTCACCCACTCACCCACCCACCCACCACCCACCCACTCACCCACCCACCACACCCCCACTCACCCACCCACTCACCCCACCCACTCACCCACTCACTCACCCACTCACCCACCCCACCCACTCACCCACCCACTCACCCACTCACCCACTCACCCACCCACCCACTCACCCACCCACTCACCCCACTCACCCACCCACCCACTCACCCACTCACTCACCCACTCACCCCACACCACCCCACTCACCCACCCACTCACCCACCCACCCACCCACTCACCCACCAACTCACCCACTCACTCACCCACTCACCCACCCACCCCACTCATCCCACCCACTCACCCCACTCACCCACTCACCCCACTCACCCACCCACTCACCCACCCACTCACCCACTCACTCACTCACCCACCCACTCACTCACCCACCCACTCACCCACCCACTCACCCACCCACTCACCCACTCCACCCACCCACTCACCCACCCACTCCACCCACCCACTCACTCACTCACCCACCCACTCACCCACCCACTCACCCACCACCCACTCACCCACCCACCCACTCACTCACCCACTCACCCACCCACCACCCACTCACCCACTCACCCACTCACCCACCACCCACCCACTCACCCACTCACCCACTCACCCACACACTCACCACTCACCCACTCACCCACTCCACCTCACCCACCCACTCCACTCACCCACTCACTCCACCCCACCCACCCACTCACCCACTCACTCACCCACTCACCCCACTCACCACTCCACCCACCACTCACCCACTCACCCACCCACCCACTCACCCACCCACTCACCCACTCACCCACCCACTCACCCACTCACTCACCCACCTCACCCACCCACCCACTCACCCACCCACTCACCCACTCACCCACTCACCCACCCATGCACCCACTCACCCACCCACTCACCCACTCACCCACCCACCCACTCCACCCACTCACTCCCCCACTCACCCACCCACCCACTCACCCACCCACTCACCCACCCACCCACTCACCCACCCACTCACCCACTCACCACCCACTCACCCACTCACTCACCCACTCACCCACCCACCACTCACCCACTCCACCACTCACCCACCCACTCACCCACACCACTCACCCACTCACTCACTCACCCACTCACCCACTCACCCACCCACCCACTCACTCACCCACTCACCCACCCACCCACTCACCCACCCACTCACCCACTCACCCACTCACCCCATGCACCCACTCACCCACCCACTCACCCACTCACCCACCCACCCACTCACCCACTCCACCCACTCACCACCCACTCACCCACCCACCCACTCACCCACCCACTCACCCACCCACCCACTCACCCATCCACTCACCCACCCACCCACTCACCCCATCCACTCACCCACCCACCCACTCACTCACCCACTCACCCACCCACTCCACCCACTCACTCACCCACTCACTCACCCACTCACTCACCCACTCACCCACTCCACCCACACTCACCACCCACTCACCCACTCACCCACTCACCCACTCACCCACCCACTCACCCACCCACTCACCCACTCACCCACCCACTCACCACCCACTCACCACTCACCACCCACTCACCACTCACTCACCCTCCCCACTCACCCACCACTCACCCACCCACCCACTCACCCACCCACTCACCCACCCACCTAACCCACTCACTCACTCACTCACCCACCCACTCACTCACCCACCCACTCACCCACCCACCCACCACACTCACTCACCCACCCACCCACTCACTCACCCACCCACCCACCCACTCACCACTCACCCACTGACCCACCCACTCACTCACTCACTCACCCACTCACCCACTCACTCACTCACCCACCCACTCACCCACCCACCCACCCACTCACCACCACCCACCCACTCACTCACCCACTCACCCACCCACTCACCCACCCACTCACCCACCCACCCCACCCACTCACCCACCACCCACCCACTCACCCACCCACCCACCCACTCACCCACCCACCCACTCACCACTCACCCACCCACTCACCCACCCACCCACCCACCCACTCACCCACCCACTCACCCACTCACTCACCCACCCACACACTCACCCACCCACTCACCACTCACCCACCCACCCACTCACCACTCACCCACTCACATCACCCACCCACCCACTCACCCACCTACCTACCTACCCGCCCACCCACCCACCCACCCACTCACCCACCCACCCACTCACCCACTCACTCACTCACCACTCACCCACTCACCCACCCACCCACTCACCCCACCCACCTACTCACCACTCACTCACCCACCCACCCACCCACCCACTCACCACTCACTCACCCACCCACCCACTCACCACTCACTCACCCACCCACCCACTCACCACTCACTCACCCACCCACCCACTCACCCACCCACTCACTCACTCACTCACCCACTCACCCACTCACTCACCACTCACCCACTCCACTCACCCACCCACTCACCACTCACCCACCCACTCACCCACCCACTCACTCACCCACCCACTCACCCACTCACCCCACCACCACTCACTCACCCCACTCACCCACTCACCCACCCACTCACTCACCCACTCACCCACCCACTCACCCACTCACCCACTCACCCACCCACTCACCCACTCACCCACTCACCCACCACTCACCCACCCACTCACCCACCCACTCACCCACTCACCCACCCACTCACCCACCCACTCACCCATTCACCCACCCACCACTCACCCACTCACTCACCCACTCACCCACTCACCCACTCACCCACCCACCCACTCACCACCCACTCACCCACCCACCCACCCACCCACTCACCCCCCACCCACCCTCACCCACCCACTCACCCACTCACTCACCCACTCACCCACCCACCCACTCACCCACCCACTCACCCACTCACCCACTCACCCACCCACCCACCCACTCACCCACCCACTCACCCACTCACCCACCCACCCACTCACCCACTCACTCACCCACTCACCACCCACCCACTCACCCACCCACTCACCCACCCACCCACCCACTCACCCACCAACTCACCACTCACTCACCCACTCACCCACCCACCCACTCATCCACCCACTCACCCACTCACCCACTCACCCACTCACCCACCCACTCACCCACCCACTCACCCACTCACTCACTCACCCACCCACTCACTCACTCACCACTCACCCACCCACTCACCCACTCACCCACCCACTCACCCACCCACTCACCCACTCACTCACCCACTCACTCACTCACCCACCCACCCACTCACCACCCACTCACCCACCCACCCACTCACCCACCCACCCACCCACTCACCCACTCACTCACCCACTCACCCACTCACCCACCCACCCACTCACCCACCCACTCACCCACCCACACACTCACCCACCCACTCACCCACTCACCCACTCACTCACCCACTCACCCACTCACTCACCCACCCACCCACTCACCACCTACCTACCTACCCGCCCACCCACCCACTCACCCACACCACCCACTCACCCCACTCACTCACTCACCACTCACCCACTCACCCACCCACCCACTCACCCACCCACCTACTCACCACTCACTCACCCACCCACCCACCCACTCACCACTCACTCACCCACCCACCCACTCACCACTCACTCACCCACCCACCCACTCACCACTCACTCACCCACCCACCCACTCACCCACCCCACTCACATCACTCACCCACTCACCCACTCACTCACCACTCACCCACTCACTCACCCACCCACTCACCACTCACCCACCCACTCACCCACCCACTCACTCACTCACCCACCCACTCACCCACTCACCCACCCACTCACTCACCCACTCACCCACTCACCCCACCCACTCACCTCACCCACTCACCCACCCACTCACCCACTCACCCACTCACCCACCCACTCACTCACCCACTCACCCACTCACCCACCCACTCACCCACCCACTCACCCACCCACTCACCCACTCACCCACCCACTCACCCACCCACTCACCCATTCACCACCCACTCACCCACTCACTCACCCACTCACCACTCACCCACTCACACCACCCCACCCACTCACACCACCCACCCACTCACCCACCCACCCACCCACCCACTCACCCACCCACTCACCCACCCACTCACCCACTCACTCACCCACTCACCCCACCCACCCACTCACCCCACTCACCCACCCACCCACTCCACCCACCCACCCACTCACCCACTCACCCACCCACCCACTCACCACTCCACTCACCCACTCACCCACCCACCCACCCACTCACCCACCCACTCACCCACCCACCCACCCACTCACCCACCAACTCACCCACTCACTCACCCACTCACCCACCCACCCACTCATCCACCCTCTCACCCACTCACCCACTCACCCACTCACCACTCACCCACCCACTCACCCACCCACTCACCCACTCACTCACCACTCACCCACCCACTCACCCACCACTCACCCACCTCACCCACTCACCCACCACTCACCCACCACACTCACCCACCCACTCACCCACTCACTCACCCACTCACTCACCTCACCCCACCTCACCCACTCACCCACCACTCACCCACCCACCCACTCACCCACCCACTCACCCCACTCACCCACTCACCCACCCACTCACCCACTCACTCACTCACCCACTCCACCACCCACTCACCCCACTCACCCACTCACCACCACCCACTCACTCACCCACTCACCCACTCACTCACCCACTCACACCCACTCACCCCACTCACTCACCCACTCACCCACTCACTCACCCACTCACCCCACCCACCCACTCACCCA
>NW_027620652.1:0-19565 GCF_964198595.1 Lampetra fluviatilis | reverse complement strand
AGGAGGAGGAGGGGGGAGGAGGAGGGGGGAGGGCTTTAAACATCCGCGCCGTGAAATCGGCAGTCGAAACGGAGACCACAAATCTGACACAGAGACCGTCTGGAATGCGCTCGTCACAGCCTCTGCGGCGGCGGTGGTGGTGGTGGTGGCATCCGTGTCAGGGTCAGTCAGGGTCAAGGAGGCGGCGGTGGCGGCTGGGGTCATTGGAGGAGATTGTTTGAGGCGATATTATTTGTCCACGTGAAAAGCCACTTTTGTTGAGCCGTCATTTTTCGATAGCGATGCGGATTTTGAAAAAAAATAAGTCGGTGCCTCGGTGGGCTCTAGCTTGGTGAGATGCAAAGCAAGTGTTTGAACGTCTCAACATTGCCTGTGTTATTGTCAGAGAGGATTAGAACCTTCTGTTGTGGATCTATGTTGGTGTTTGAACAATTTAACACCTCCTGTGATATTGTGAGAAAGGATTAGTACCTTCTGTTGTGGATCTATGTTGGCGTTTGAACGTCTTAACACCTCCTGTGTTATTATCAGAAAGGATTAGAACCTTCTGTTATGGATTTATGTTTATGTTTGTACATCTTTACACCTCCTGTGTTAGTGTTATAAAGGATTAGAACCTTCTGTTATGGATCTATGTTGGCGTTTGAACGTCTTAACACCTCCTGTGTTATTATCAGAAAGGATTAGAACCTTCTGTTATGGATATATGTTGGCGTTTTGAACGTCTTAACACCTCCTGTGTTATTATCAGAAAGGATTAGAACCTTCTGTTGTGGATCTATGTTGGTGTTTGACAATTTAACACCTCCTGTGATATTGTGAGAAAGGATTAGAACCTTCTGTTATGGATCTATGTTGGTGTTTGAACAATTAACACCTCCTGTGTTATTATCAGAAAGGATTAGAACCTTCTGTTATGGATCTATGTTGGTGTTTGAACAATTTAACACCTCCTGTGTTATTATCAGAAAGGATTAGAACCTTCTGTTGTGGATCTATGTTGGTGTTTGAACAATTTAACACCTCCTGTGATATTGTGAGAAAGGATTAGAACCTTCTGTTATGGATTTATGTTTATGTTTGTACATCTTTACACCTCCTGTGTTAGTGTCATAAAGGATTAGAACCTTCTGTTATGGATTTATGTTTATGTTTGTACATCTTTACACCTCCTGTGTTAGTGTCATAAAGGATTAGAACCTTCTGTTATGGATCTATGTTGGCGTTTGAACGTCTTAACACCTCCTGTGTTATTGTCAGAGAGGATTAGAACCTTCTGTTGTGGATCTATGTTGGTGTTTGAACAATTTAACACCTCCTGTGATATTGTGAGAAAGGATTAGAACCTTCTGTTATGGATCTATGTTGGCGTTTTGAACGTCGTAACACCTCCTGTGTTATTATCAGAAAGGATTAGAACCTTCTGTTATGGATTTATGTTTATGTTTGTACATCTTTACACCTCCTGTGTTAGTGTCATAAAGGATTAGAACCTTCTGTTATGGATCTATGTTTATGTTTGTACATCTTTACACCTCCTGTGTTATTATCAGAAAGGATTAGAACCTTCTGTTATGGATTTATGTTTATGTTTGTACATCTTTACACCTCCTGTGTTAGTGTCATAAAGGATTAGAACCTTCTGTTATGGATCTATGTTTATGTTTGTACATCTTTACACCTCCTGTGTTAGTGTCATAAAGGATTAGAACCTTCTGTTATGGATCTATGTTGGCGTTTGAACGTCTTTACACCTCCTGTGTTAGTGTCATAAAGGATTAGAACCTTCTGTTATGGATCTATGTTTCGCTCTGCACGACCTCTCCCAACGTGTCGCAGCCGCGTGCATTCGTTGTTGATGTTGTTGTCGTTGTTGTTGTTGTCGTCGTTGTTGTCGTCGTTGTTTTGTTGTCATTGTCCGGCACAATGTCCGACGTTCACGGTTCCATCGGCGCCGGGGGAGCCTCATTCGGCATCTAGGCGGAAGCCTCTCCGACGCAAACCGTCGGACAACGGTGCGATAACAACGCGCAGAGCGCTGAGAACCCGGGACGACCCAGACGGGCACATTCCTTCGTTGCCGTGCAGCGCTTCGTCTCCGCGTCCGATTCTCTCACTCCACCTTCCTCTTTGTTTTGCTACGAACCCGGCCTCCCCCTAGGTCGACTCAGCCTCAAACGTGTATGCATTGTGCGGTGTGTCGTAAAAGCGTCGCCACTTGCTGGAGACAAAGGCGGTCGGGCGTGGATGCTGGCCACCCACCTACCCACCACCCTCACGTGTTCCCTTGACAGCCGTCAGAGGTGGCAGCTCGAGGAGCAGCACTTGCCCCAAAAGTCTGTCGAAGGCTATACGGAGCATCTTTGTCTTTACGTGTTTTTTTTAAATGGGTTTATGGATAAGGAAGCGGTGGGGGAGGATGGGAGGTGAGGAAGGAGGTGGGGGAGGCGGTGGGAGGGTGGTGAGGGGGAGGGGAGGGGGGGGCAGGGGGGGGGGCGAACCCCTCCGGTGAGAGATGAATCCCCCCCCATCGACCCCCCACCCCCCCAAACCACCCCCCACACCCCCCACCCCCCAATCCCCCCCATCCCCCCATCCACCCCACCCCCCCAAACCACCCCCACCACCCCAAACCACCCCCTACACAACCACCCCCCCACCCCCCAAACCACCCCCCACACAACCACCCCCCCCACCCCCCAAACCACCCCCCCCCATCCCCCCCAAATCTACCCCGCACACCCCCAAACCACCCCCCCCACAAACCACCCCCCACACCCCCCATTCCCCCCAATCCACCCCACCCACCCAAACCCCCCCCCCCATCTCCCCCCCCCCACCCCCCCCAATCCACCCCCCACCCCCCTGCGAACCGACTGCCGGATGTGACCGCGATGGTGTTCGCTAGACGAGCCATCTCCATCAACACAAACACGGGAGGGGGTGGGGGAGGGTGTCACCCCCCCCCCCACCTCCCGCTCGACCGAGATTTAACCCAGCAGCAGCAGCATCGCATCCAATGGGAGAGTTGAACTGCGGATAAGGGGTAAAGTCGCTGGCTATCGGGAGCGTGTTTGCCAAGTGCCCAGCTTTCAACATTCCTGGTTGAGTGGTGGCTAGGTGTTAACTACCTCGCCTGGTTTGCAGGAGGGTGGGTGGGTGGTGATGGTGGGTGGTGGGTGGTGGTGGTGGGTGGTGGTGGTGGGTGGTGGTGGGTGGTGTGGGTGGTGGGTGGTGGGGGGTGGTGGTGGGTGGTGGGGTGGTGGTGGGCGGTGGGTGGTGGGGGTGGTGGTGGTGGTGGGTGGTGGTGGGTGGTGGGGTGGTGGTGGGTGGTGGTGGGTGGTGGGTGGTGGTGAGTGGTGGTGGTGGGTGGTGGGTGGTGGAGGTGGGTGGGTAGTGGGTGGTGGTGGGGGTGGTGGGTGGGTGAAATGTGGAAATAAATTAATTCATGAATGCTAAAACCGTAATAACAACAGCAGCAACACAAATCATTGGAAGACGCGAGGGTTTGCAACAAATGTAACGAGAAAGCGAAAGGTCAAAGGTCGCGCGTCTGTGAGTGGGGGGGCGGTTACCTCCCCGTGACCCCCCCCCCCCAAAGACGAAGCTCCACCGGATAGCCTTCAACAGACTTGTTGGGGCAAGTGCTGTTAGCACTCCGACCGTCATCCTCGCAGCAGCAAGTGGCTTTTGGCTGAGCAATCGAGCAATGACGGTGACGGTCATAGACACAGAGACCCATAGACTCACACAGAGACCCATAGACTCACACAGAGACCCATAGACTCACACAGAGACCCACAGACTCACACAGAGACCCAAAGACTCACACAGAGACCCACAGCTTCACAAAGAGACCCACAGACTCACACAGAGACCCACAGACTCACACAGAGACCCAAAGACTCACACAGAGACCCACAGCCTCACACAGAGACCCACAGACTCACACAGAGACCCACAGACTCACACGGAGACCCATAGACTCACACAGAGACCCACATACTCAAACAGATACCCATAGACTTACACAGAGCCCCATAGACTCACACAGAGACCCATAGACTCACACAGAGACCCATAGACTCACACAGAGACCCAGACTCACACAGAGCCCCATAGACTCACACAGAGACCCATAGACTCACACAGAAACCCACAGCCTCACACAGAGAGACCCATAGACTCACACAGAGACCCACAAACACACGCCGTGTGTGTGTACATCGTGTGTGTGCTTATACTATGGGGCCGTCCATAAATGACGTCACGCGATTTTGGACGATTTTTGACCCCCCCCCCTCGTCACACGGCGTCACAAAAAGTCAGACCCCCTCTTAAATATGACGTCACAAAGCTCTGCCACCCCCCCAAAAAAAATATAAAACCTGCTTCAAATCGCTTTAAACTATTGTCATTGTAGTGCGTATTTAATGTGGCGCTGCACTCTGATGTTGGAGGAGAAAACATGTATTAGAAAGTCTATTTAATTAAGTAGAACGTGTTGTCTATATTGATTTAAAGTTACGCATTTTGATGTGACGTCACATTTCTCAAACCCCACCCCCCTCGTCACACATCGTCACAAATGTCTGACCACCCCCCCACTAGGTGCGTGACGTCATTTATGGACGGCTGGCTGGGGGGTGGGAGGGGTGGGGCTGGGTGGGGAGGAGCTGCTCACCCCGTGGTTGCCCTTATAAAACTCAACGTTTAACCTACTCACGCCGGCTTGTGCCCGCCCTCACAGTCGGGCATATTTGCGGAATACACCACGCCGCCGTTGACCCTGGCCATTGACCGAGCAACCCAACGTTCCTACCAGCTCCCTCCGCAGGAATGTGTTTTTGGTTACTTCATAACTCGCTGGGGAGGAATTGCTCAATGTGCTTTCAAACACTACACGCAAGGGCACACGCGACTGATAGCAACTGACATTCAATTTAATATCCATAATAATAACAACTCCGGCATAATTGACCTGAAGACATCGACCTGTCGCGACGGTTTAACATCACCAGCCCCGATATATATTGCAAGGCCATCACAAAACAACACGACAAAAATCCACCCGTGTAGTTTTCAGCAGACTGCTGGGGCAAGTGCTGTTAGCGAGCACCTGTGAAGGCCGGCACGGCACACGAGGGGGTGGGTGGCCAGCACCACGCCCGGCTGCCTTTGTCTCCCCAGTGGCGATGTTTACACACCGCACCAGGTACTCATTTGAGGCTGAGTCGACCTAGAGGAGGCCATGATTTTACACACCGTACCAGGTACTCATTTGAGGCTGAGTCGACCTAGGGGAGGTCCAGGACCGGTTCAGATAATCGTCACCGGTGTTGGCCGTGAGCGAGAATCTA
Organism: Lampetra fluviatilis; assembly: GCF_964198595.1. NCBI lineage: Eukaryota > Metazoa > Chordata > Hyperoartia > Petromyzontiformes > Petromyzontidae > Lampetra > Lampetra fluviatilis. The sequence goes on along the minus strand of NW_027620652.1, from coordinate 14,205 downwards.
ACTCGGGCCGACGGATTCATAGCGCAGCGTAGTGCTAACTGCTGCACCACCGCTCCCCAACACACACACGCACACTGACACAACAACAACAACCGCCATTGGCCACTAAGTGGCGGTGACATCACCACGACGCTTGTGCCAGGCAATGTGCACCACATGAAGTGTCGAACGCTCGCGGGGCAGACCCAGGTGCCACAGGTCGACTGACTGAGATGACCGAGATGACGGGTTAACACACACACTGACACATTGACACATATACTAACACACACACTGACACATTGACACATATACTAACACACACACACATACCGAGAAAACGAAACCCACCCTACTACGAAGCAAACCATTTTTAAAAAATAAAATTAAGAAGTGGCACAAATATCATTGACACAAATACCCCATCCGAACCCCTCTGGTTATGGTATCTTTTCTTTGTTCCAAATCCCCAGAAATCCCCGCACGACGGAACACATCCACATATTAGAATGCCATCACCAGCATCACCACCACCACCATAATCAGCTGAATAAAAGTCACCATCATCATCATCATCACCACCACGAACAGACAACCGCCGTTCGCTGACGAGTGGCGGTAACATCATCCCCACGGCGCTTGTGCCAGGCTAGGTGCACGTGGAAGGCTGTTGATGCAGAGAGTCCCAGGTGTTACGGGTTGCGCTGACTGAAATGCTCCCCCGCCGTGCCGTCCCTACTGGAGATCTGTGAAAAAGAAAGAGCTTCATAGCTCTTCTTCTTGGTTCTTTCGGTAAAGTCATCACGTAGAAGTAAAATAATTAAAATAAAACATAATAAAATAATTTTCACGACGTTTCGGCCACAACGCAAGCAGCCGTCCTCAGGTGAAGAACAGGTTTGTCGGAAAGACAGCGTCTGAATGAATGTCTTTCCGACAGACCTGTTCTTCACCTGAGGACGGCTGCTTGCGTTGTGGCCGAAACGTCGTGAGAATTATTTTATTATGTTTTATTTGTATTATTTTATTATTTCCATTCTACGTGACTTTACCGAAAGAACCAAGAAGATGAATCCCTGCAGTCACGAAAGCTTTAAATCGAAGCTTCATAGCTCATTGGATTTCTTCAGGATAAATAAACATTCAGATTTTAATGCACAACATCATACATTTTATATATCTATCCCGGGTGGCTTACAGAGTTGGGGCAAGTGCGTTGATGACGTCACCCTGCTGCTGCTCTATATAAGACCGGGAACCAGAGCAGAGCCTCTCACCATTCTGGCGAATTGCCCGATGATGCTGGATCTAAAAAGTGGAAAATTTTGGAAATTTTTTTTCACGAAAATAAATTGTCACGCACAACGAGTCTGTGTGCAAAATGTCAGCTCGATTGGATCACGGGAAGTGGGTTAAAAAACGACCGAAAATATTTGCACGGTCGTAAGCGCGCAAGCAAGCAAGCAAGTGAACTTAATATAAAGGATTTAAAAATACGTGGATTCCCGATCCGGTATTCCTTATATCGGCAAAATCACGCCCAATAACTCCACATCTGGGCCAAAAGCACGAACATAAGCGATCATTCATTCTATCGCACATTCATGTTATCCTCTTACAGCGCCCATCACGTAACCGACATCTCACATCGCAGTTTTTTGTTTAAGCCTAGGGGAGTCCCGGCTAACGGAACAGTGAGAAATCGTCGTGGGGCTCACTCACCTCGCTCAGCTCGCTCCGTTCGTGGTGGGTGCAAGTGGCCGGGTGGCGGCGTGGATGGGTCGTGGACAATTCGCGGTCCCAACGCTGATCCGAAAGCAACCCCTAGACCTATCCGACCGCTCGCCCAGTGGAATTCGCGAACTCCGACTCCTCCGCGTGCCAAACAAGTCCAGTAGGTTCGCAAGTAAATAGTAATAGAATAATTGCTTCCAGAGACCGGTAGTCTGAAATATAATAGGTGAATACATTTGTCACAACGGCGGGGTGGGCAATGAACGGGTTCCGCGCCTACGTGGAGACGGAGCGATGGAACGAGGCCACGTCCCAGCTGCCAAGGTGGATTCGTCGCATCGCAGCATCGGCGATTTTTCGTCTGTTTGGGAGGCGTTCGTCCGGCCGTGGGCTTGACCGTGACATCCCTCCCATCCCACGGCGATGAAGATAACCAAACGCTGCGATTTTGACCTCTTAAGAACGGCCGCGTTTCCCATCGTTGCGTGACCTCGGCCAGGACTCAAACGTCTCGCCGAATATGCCCCGCGGTGTCCGCTGGTCGGCTGGAGTAGGTGGGGCATCTCTTCGTCAGCCACGGAGACAATATACGTCGAGTTGAATTATCTTGACGGGTTGATTTTTTTTAATATGGCTTGGTTCTTTCGGCAAAAGTCACGTAGAGAGAAAATTAAAATTAAATTAGAATTAAATTAAAAATAATAAAAGCTAAAAAGCCACGGCGTTTCGATCGCAACACGAGGGGTCTTGATCAGGCGGAGAGAGAAAAGAAGAGCCATTCTACCTACGTGACTTTACCGGAAGAACCAAGAATATGAATTCCTGCAGTCAAGAAAGTGAAAAGTCAATAGTTAATGTTTTGATTGCCACCGTGGGTCAACAGGGCCCATCAATTGATTTTCCTCCTCCTCCTCCTTGTCCATCCAACGGGCTATTTACAATTTTTTTTCAATCGAATTATCGTTTGTTTGTACACCACTCTGCGTGATCAATTCGGAGCTCAAGAAAGAAAAAACGAAAAATCCGATCTTCTCATCTCAACGAGATGTCAAATGGCGGCGGCTTTTCCGAGGCTTCTTGTTGTTTTACGGGCAACTTGCTGGAGCAGTCAACACCTGATGACGGTTGCTTGTGTTGCTTCCGAAGCGTCGTTGATTTAATTGATTTTTTTCTCTTTTTAACCTACGTGACCTTACCGAAAAAAAACAAAAAGTATGGACCCTTGCAGTCACGAAAACTTCAAATCTAGAATTATACAATTGTGACGGAGGGCGATACGATGATTTCAAGATGAACAATTGGGTTATTCTATGAGACCTCCTTTACCAGTGGCAAAATATAGTGATAGGTTTTTACCCTTTAAACTGGTACAAAAACTGACAAGGCATCATGTTTGCAATAACCACAACACAAGCAGTCAAAATGCAAACAAAAAGAAACAACTCTGATAATGATAATGATATGCACTGTCCTTGAAGTTGATTGGTCCAATCAACTTCAAGGACAGTGCATCTGGTCCAACACCAATGGAGACTAGGCTCTAAGAAAAGCTGTCTCGGGTGTGCACCAATCAACTTCAAGGACAGTGCATATCATTATCATTATCAAATTTGTTTCTTTTTGTTTGCATTTTGACTGCTTGTGTTGTGGTTATTGCAAACATGATACCTTGTATAAAGGTGTCAGTTTTTGTACCAGTTGAAAGGGTCAAAACCTATCACTAATTGGGTTATTGTGAGCGGCGGCGTAGTTTTGATGGCAGTCAAGCAAGAGGGATTGATGAGGAGGAATGGAAGGGGGTGGGAGGTGGGGGGATGGGGCCTGGGCGTAACACTTGGGGCGAGCGGGCGATTGAAAGCTTGGGAACTTAAAAATAATTAGCAATAAATAACTATACTCTTTGGGTCTTGATCTGAAGGTTTTGTAACTGCAGGAATCCATACTCTGTGGTTCTTTCGGTAAAGTCACGTAGGTAGAAAATAAAATAAATATTTTTTATGAAATAAAATAAATAATTTTTTTTAAATAAATCATTTTATAAAATCAATCATTTTTATATATAAAAAAAATCTTTTTTATAAAATAAAATCAATCATTTTTATATTTTAAAAAAATCATTTTATAAAATAAATACATTTTCTACCTACGCGACTTTACCGAATGAAGCAAAGAGTATGGATTTCCTGCAGTCACGAAAGCTGCAAATCAATCAATAACTAACAAACGACGCATGTTTGTCAACGTTGTACAGAGCGCTTAACAAACAGAAAACGTTTTTTTTATCACTTCTGAGAATTTGCAACAAACAACCACGATAAATTTGCTCCCCCCGGAGTTCTGGAGACCACCTGGAGAAGATTCCAGGCGGCGCCTTGAGAATTAACATACATTTGTTATCACATATTCTTGGTTCTTTCGGTAAAGTCACGTAGAAGGGAAATAATAAAATAATAAAAATAAAACATTAAATTCTCACGACGTTTCGGCCACAACGCAAGCAGCCGTCCTCAGGTGAAGAACAGCTTAAAAATACGCTGCCAAGGTTAGCAGTGTTCATTAGGACGCTGTCTTTCCGACAGCCCTGTTCTTCACCTGAGGACGGCTGCTTGCGTTGTGGCCGAAACGTCGTGAGAATGTTATCACGTTTTATTATTTTATTATTTTTTTATTTCCCTTCTACGTGACTTTACCGAAAGAACCAAGAATATGAATCCATGCAGTCACGAAAGCTTTAAATCGAAATTTGTCATCACGTTACAGTAATTTTTTTTTCATTCAAAAACGATAGTCGCATTTCAGTGTTCACAAAAATGTGAATCACCCCTGTGTGTGTGTATGTATGCTACGAACCCCGGCCACCCGAGTTCGATTCCCGCTCACGGCCAACACCGGTGACGATTATCCGAACCGGTCGTGGGCCTCCCCTAGGTGGACTCAGCCTCAATTGAGTTCCTGGTGCGGTGTGTAAACCTCGCCACTGGGGGAGACAAAGGCGGCCGGGCGTGGTGCTGGCCACCCACCCCCTCGTTCGTGTACCGTTCCGGCCTTCATAGGTGCTGCTCGCTAACAGCACTTGCCCCTACAGTCTGTTAAGACTACACGGGGGATATTTGAACGTTAGTGAACGTCAGCGTGCGTAGGCCCAGGGTTATTCGAAAGGTTAAAGGCGCAAGCCCAGCAATGTTACCAGGCGAGGCCCCGTGGCTTCGTTTTTTTTTAAGAAGCGATCTTCGCCTAAACATTTCGAAGAGGCCACTTTCGAGATTCGTCTACCACGTGCTCGGTACGGGCTCATCGGACAAAGCTCGCACGCCACGCGTGTAAATCACAAAGCGGTGGGGCGGGGGGTGGTTGTCTTTTTGTTGTAGACCACGTAGCTACTAGTCAAGTACTATTACAGTATTATTAATAATAGGGGTTTTCCCCTTTTTTCTGGCAACAAAACTGAAACCTTTTTGCAAGGATTCATGTAACTGCATTAACCACAATACTTGTAGTCAAAATGCAAACAAAAAATATACTATGATAATATATGCATTGTCCTTGAAACTGATTGGTCCACACCAGAGACAGCTTTATTTTTAGCCTAGTCTCAAACGATGTTAGACCAGAGGACGCCAAAAGGCGTACAGCTCAAAGGCAATGCACTATCAGAGTAATGAAGGCTTTAATTGTAAATGTTGTAGTGGGTTTACTCCCCAACATACAACCGGTTAGTGCTGTGCTAGTATGCTCCACGATCACACTACACGATACACCACACGATACACTACTATACACTACTATACACTACTATACACTACACTATACACTACACTATACACCACACTATACAGTAATTGTAAACGTTGTAGTGGGTTTACTCTCCAACACACAACAGGTTAGTGCTGTACTAGTATACTACAATATACACTACATGATACACCACACGATACACTATTATACACTACACTATACACTACACTATAATTGTAAATGTTGTCGTGGGTTTACTCTCCAACACACAACCGGTGCAGTGCTGTACTAGTACACTACACTGAACACTACACTATACATTTCACTATACACTACACGATACACCACACGATACACTACAATACACTACACTATACACTACTATAGACTACACTATACACTACACTATACACTACACTATAGTTGTAAACGTTGTAGTGGGTTTACTCTCCAACACACAACCGGTGTAGTGCTGAACCAGTAACGAAATGGCCACGTTTTGTTTACGTGACAGAACCATCACTATTTGGCTGTGCCGTGTGGTGGCGGTTTTAACGACACATTTGTATTTTTCGATTTAAAGCTTTCGTGACTGCAGGGATTCATCTTCTTGGTTCTTTCGGTAAAGTCACGTAGAAGGGAAATAATAAAATAATAAAAATAAAACATGATAAAATAATTCTCACGACGTTTCGGCCACAACGCAAGCAGCCGTCCTCATGTGAAGACGCAGTCTTTCCGACAGACCTGTTCTTCACCTGAGGACGGCTGCTTGCGTTGTGGCCGAAACGTCGTGAGAATTATTTTATTATGTTTTATTTTTATTATTTTATTATTTCCCTTCTACGTGACTTTACCGAAAGAACCAAGAAGACACATTTGTACTTTCGCGATCTAACCCGACAACAACAAGCCTCTATTATGGAGCATAATTATTATTACAACAACTATTAAAGCCTACGTGTTCATCATTATTCTTAGAAATAGCAGAGTGGGCAGATAGGGAATCAGAACGAATTCCTGAAGCGACATCCCTCCCGGGAATTGGATGAGACGGGAAGAATTATAAACTCAGCTCCCCGTTTCCCACCCCTTTTCCTCCCTCCGCAATTTAGAAACACGCGTTGAGATTATTTAAATAATTTTACTGGTAGGAACCCACTGGTTCCACCAGCCCACAGGGGATTATTGTGTCCGTCCGTCGTGCAGGGAGGGGCTGGTTGGGGAGGGTGGGGAGGGGCTGGGTGGGGAGGGTGGGGCTGGGTGGGGGGTGGGAGGGGTGGGGCTGGGTGGGGAGGGGCTGGTCACCCCGTGGTGTCCTTATAAAACTCAACGTTTAACCTACTCACGCCGGCTTGTGCCCGCCCTCACAGTCGGGCATATTTGCGGAATACACCACGCCGCCGTTAACCCTGGCCATTGACCGAGCAGCCCAACGTTCCTACCAGCTCCCTCCGCAGGAATGTGTTTTTTGCTGCTCGAAATGTCCAAATGATGGGGGGGGGGGGGGGGTGGCCACTTTGTTGAGCGGCTATCATTTGTGGTCGCCAGGTCGCTTCTGAAAAACAAGTTCACAGCCTCAGTGGGGCTTTGCCTGGTAGGATGGGGCATGGTTGAGTGTAGTATTTGTAGATTTGAAGCTTTCGTGACTGCAAGGATTCATATTCTTAGGGTTTTTCTGTAAAGTCACGTAGGTAAAAATTTTAAAGTAATAAAACCTATCGTGCTGTGACGGTTCCACCTGAAGACGGAAGCTTGTGTTGCCTCCGAAACGTCGTGATTTTTATTTTATTTTTATTTTACATTTATAAATGTTTTACCTACGTGACTTTACCGAAACCTAAGAATATGTAGTATTTGTGTCTGTGTCTGGGTGATGTGTTTATCCGTCTTGTACTTTGTACACTTATCGTGTTTTTTTGTGTAATTGTTGTTGTTGCAACGTTCTTAGCCCGTGCCCCCGACTGGACATCTGTGGAAAAAAAAGAGCTTCTCTAGCTCATCGGATTCCACCTGCAGTTGAAATACCAAACAAATATTCTGCAGAGAGATAGAGTAGGAGGGGTGGGGGGTGGGTGGAGATTGTTGGGATGGATTCCAAAATCCGCAGCTTCGTTACAGCTGCGTCGCCTTCCCTTGATGATGTCTGCATCCAGGTCGACGGAACGATCACGATTGAAACCTTCCACGATTTCAAGCCGTCGCTGTTAACGGACCCCTTGGTATCAAATCCTCCCTCCCCCACCTCGTCCTCGACGGAAACAAAAATCTCGACTAATTTGCATTCAAATCCTTCGTTGGAAATCCATGTCCGCGTTTTAGCCTTCGTGCTCGCCTCCATCACGATCCGGGCAGAGACGCAGTTACACCAGAGGTCGCAAACGGGTTTTGATCCCTTACCCGTACCCGTACCCGGCCGCACCAGGGTCGCAAATGGGTACCCGTCAGAGGTGTGGACTCGAGTCATGTGACTTGGACTCGAGTCAGACTCGAGTCATGAATTTGATGACTTGCGACTCGACTTGGACTTGCATAACAATGACTTTGTCCCACCTATGAGATGTGGACTCGAGTCATGTGACTTGGACTCGAGTCAGACTCGAGTCATGAATTTGATGACTTGCGACTCGACTTGGACTTGCATAACAATGACTTTGTCCCACCTATGAGATGTGGACTCGAGTCATGTGACTTGGACTCGAGTCAGACTCGAGTCATGAATTTGATGACTTGCGACTCGACTTGGACTTGCATAACAATGACTTTGTCCCACCTATGAGATGTGGACTCGAGTCATGTGACTTGGACTCGAGTCAGACTCGAGTCATGAATTTGATGACTTGCGACTCGACTTGGACTTGCATAACAATGACTTTGTCCCACCTATGAGATGTGGACTCGAGTCATGTGACTTGGACTCGAGTCAGACTCGAGTCATGAATTTGATGACTTGCGACTCGACTTGGACTTGCATAACAATGACTTTGTCCCACCTCTGGTACCCGTAGCCGGGTATCGGGTAGGGTACGGGTATCGGGTACCCGGTTGCGACCTCTGAGTTACACCAAATTTACAGCAGCAGCAGCAGCGGCAGCGGGGCAGAATGCTTCATTGTTTTTCCCTCCCCACACAAAAGCACGAAGCGACGTTAAAAAAAACCCCACAAAAGTCGATCGTGCCGCCTGTACGTTCAGGTCCATCCGCACACCCCAAACGCGGCATTCCGAGTTCTAAATCGAGTTTGATGGGTGTTCACAAAACAAACGAATATTCCAGAGCCGTAGCAATAATTATTGCTAGTTCATCGCGCCTGTGTGTGAGAGTGTGTGTTAGTGTGTGTGTTAGTGTGAGAGAGTGAGTGTGTGAGTGTGTGTGTGAGAGTGTGTGTGTGTGAGAGTGTGTGTGTGTTAGTGTGTGTGTTAAAGTGTGTTAGTGTGAGAGAGTGTGTGTGTGTTAGTGTGTGTTAGTGTGTGTGTTAGTGTGAGAGAGTGAGTGTGTGAGAGTGTGTGAGTGTGTGTGTGTGAGAGTGTGTGTGTGTGAGAGTGTGTGTGTGTTAGTGTGTGTGTTAGTGTGTGTTAGTGTGAGAGAGTGTGTGTGTGTTAGTGTGTGTTAGTGTGTGTGTTAGTGTGAGAGAGTGAGTGTGTGAGAGTGTGTGTGAGTGTGTGTGTGTGAGAGTGTGTGTGTGTGTGAGAGTGTGTGTGTGTTAGTGTGTGTGTTAGTGTGTGTTAGTGTGAGAGAGTGAGTGTGTGAGAGTGTGTGTGAGGGTGTGTGAGAGTGTGTGTGTGAGAGAGTGTGTGTGTGTTAGTGTGTGTTAGTGTGTGTTAGTGTGTGTTAGTGTGTGTGTTAGTGTGAGAGAGTGAGTGTGTGAGAGTGTGTGTGAGGGTGTGTGAGAGTGTGAGAGTGTGTTAGTGTGAGAGTGTGTGTGAGTGTGTGAGAGTGTGAGTGGGTGAAAGTGAGGATGAGAGTGTGTGTGTTAGTGTGAGAGTGTGTGTGAAAGAGTGTGAGTGTGTGAGAGTGTGAGTGTGTGAGAGTGTGAGTGTGTGTGAGTGAGTGTGAGAGAGTGTGTGTGTGAGTGTGTGACAGCGTGTGTGTAAGTGTGCGTGTGAGGGTGTGTGAGAGTGATAGTGTGTGAGAATGTGTGTGTGTGAGAGTGGGTGAGAGTGGGTGAGAGTGTGTGAGAGTGTGTGAGTGTTTGTGAGGGTGTCTATGTGGGGAGCGGTGGTGTAGTGGTTAGCGCCCTGCACTACGAACCCGAGTTCGATTCCCGCTCAAGGCCAACACCAGTGACAAATATCTGGGCCTCCCCTAGGTCGACTCAGCCTCAAATGAGTACCTCGTGCTATGTGTCAAAAAAACATCGCCACTAGGGAGACAAAGGTGGCCGGGCGTGGTGCTGGCCACCCACCTCCTCGTGTGCCGTGCCGGCTTTCATAGATGCTCGCTAACAGCACTTGCCCCAACAGTCTGTTGAGGCTATACGGGGGAACTTTGTCTTACTTTACAGAGCACCTTAAAGAATCGGGAGAACACGTTAACTCGAAATGCAGCGAAGCCGATTGATTTTTTTTCTTTTTCAATCTACAGCGTGAAAGATTCTTGGCGAAACGATAAAACTTGCAGCTGCCCCTCTCGATGTTTTTCCTCGGCATTATAAACGGGCGCGATTTGCACGCAACTTGTTAGCTCACGGCACTTGCCCCAACAAAAATTTTGACTTAAAACTTTCGTGACTGCAGGAAATCATATTCTTGGTTCTTTCGGTAAAGTCACGTAGATAGATTTTTTTTTAAAAAAAAAAGTAAAAAAAATAAATTAATTGAAAATAATAAAAGCTTTCAATATAAATAAAGATAATAAATAGAAAATAATAAAAGCTTTCGCGACCAATATTATTCATAATAAACGTTTTTGGGTTTAGATCGCGTTATTTATAAATGTGTCGTAACCCTCCACCACCCGACACGGCCAATCAGTAAAAAAAGTTGTCACGTTGACAAAAGACAAAATAGTTCACTACTTTAGCCCACCGGTGTGTTGAAGAGTGAATCCACGACATTTACAAATTTATTTTATTAGATGTGTATGATTTACATTTTTAATTTAATAATTTTTATTTATTTAATTTTTTGTTTTCCATCTGCGTGACTTTACCGAAATTGCCCCCTAAAAGTCTGCTGAGGCTACACGTGGGGTGGGGTTGGGATCTGTGTCTTCGTTGCGAGATTTCTTCCGCTTGCAACGGCGCTGAGCAAATGTTCGACAACGTCAGGGGGGGGGAGGAGGGGGGGCTCGTCGACGACGAACGTTCGTATAACGTCATCATCATCACCACCACCGTCGTTATAATCTCCGTCGCTCTATACACAGACTCGTGGCCAAATCGTTCAACTTACAACTGGGCGCTCGCTCTGCATTTCAAATCGACGAAGCGCTTTGTAATTGTACATCTCGGCATATCGCGAACAAACAAAAACATTATTCCGCATCCTTCAAGCTGCCCTCTTGCGACGTGAAGAACAGCAGACGGCGTTGTACGCGAACAGGACAATGGCAATGCAATTGTGTCCCCGGGGTGACCAGCTACATCACGGGGAAGTGGAGGCCAATCAGAGGCGTAGGCCTCAATGAGTTTCAAAGACAATGCCCATTATAGTAGTAGTCGGTTTTTACCCTTTCAACTGGTACAAAACTGACACCTTTATACAAGGCATCGTGTTTGCAATAACCGCAACACAAGCAGTCAAAATGCAAACAAAAAGAAACAACTCTGATGATGATGATAATGATATGCACTGTCCTTGATGTTGATTGGTCCACACCCGAGACAGCTTTTCTTAGAGCCTAGTCTCCATTGGTGTTGGACCAGATGACGCCAAAAGGCGTACAACTCAAAGACAGCGCACTATCAGAGTATTGAGGGCTCGGGGTAAGCATTTACACTATGAGACATCTCCTTTACCAGTGGCAAAATATAGTAGTAGGTTTTTACCCTTTTAAACTGGTACAAAACTGACACCTTTATACAAGGGACAATGCCCATTGTATGAAACAGATACTGGATGTAACACGATTTTTGTCCCTGGGTAGTAAGTGTTATTTCCTAATTGCTTATGCCTCAAAGGTATAGAAAATACAGTAAATCTAGCTGTGACGGTCCCACCTGAAGACGGAGACTTGTGTTGCCTCCGAAACGTCGTGTTTTAATTGATTTATTTTCATTTTTCGATTGAAAGCTTTCGTGACTGCAGGGATTCATCTTCTTGGTTCTTTCGGTAAAGTCACGTAGAAGGGAAATAATAAAATAATAAAAATATCTTTCTTTTATTATGTTTTATTATTTTGTTTTATTTTTATTATTTTATTTTCATTATTTTATCATTTCCCTTCTACGTGACTTTACCGAAAGAACCAAGAAGATTATTTTCATTTATTATTATTTTATTTATATTATTATTATTTATTTTTCCTACGTGACTTTACCGAAAAACACCTAAGAGTAAAAATGCCAATTGTTCCCCACAAACTTTGCTTTTGTGACCAGGAATGGCACAAATGCACAACACGTTTTGTCATTGAAAATAGGTACATTTATAAATATCAATGTCCTCGTCACAAAAGCAAAGTTTGTGGGGAATAACAGCAATTTTCTATACGTTTGAGGCATACGCAATTAGGAAATAACACTTAGTACCCAGGATCAAAAGTAAAAAAAAAATGTTCGTTACACGGTGAATAACACTGGTCAACAAAAAAAACATTTTTTTCTGGCCTGGACTTTTGCAGCTGTTCTAGACTAATTTCAGGGTGCTGATTCCAAATCTGATCTCAGATTTGCTCTATCACATCATTTTTATGCTATCGGCATACCCCATTTTCATTGATTTTACCCGAAATTAACTCTGTCACTTATGATTGCAAGTTGTTGCGAGTCAGTGACTGCGTTAGTGTTAAAATATGGTGCTGCATTTTTAGGATAGTGTGTTTATAATATCATTTTATGTAGATATCCACATTCATTTAATATTTTTCTTCCGTAGTTTTTTATTGAAAATGCAATATTTGATATCTCAAAAACCTGATGTGATGGACAAAAACTGATGCCAGATTTGGAATCAGCACCCCAAAATTACATTAAACCCGTTGGAATACCTTATGCCAGAAAAAGTGTGTTGACCAGTGAATTATCAGAGTGTTGTTGTTTGCATGCTCAGCACTGGCACTGCGTGTGGTGAACGCAGTAAGGTGATTCCTGGCAACAGGAATCATTTATTCGGCGTTCGAATATCTCAACGCCTCCTGTTTGATTACCAGAGAAGGCAGACACCTATTATTATTATTATTATTTTTCACACTTTGATATTGCCAGAAAGGTCCCCGTGTTGTATAATTGTACACCGCCGATGGCACAGGTGCCAATACAAAGACAAAGATCCCCCGTGTAGCCTTAACAGACTGTCGGGGCAAGTGCTGTTAGCGAGCAGCACCTATGAAGGCCGGCACGGCACACGAGTGGGTGGGGTGGCCAACACCACGCCCGACCGCCTTTGTCTCCCCAGTGGTGATATTTGTGTTTTTACACGTAGCACTCGGTACTCAATTGAGGCTGAGTCGACCTAGGGGGAGGCCCGGTAACGGTTCCCGACAATCGTCACCGGTGTTGGCCGTGAACGGGAATCGAGCTCGAAGCGCAGCGCGCTAATCACCACACCACCGCTCCCCCACCACAGGTGCCAACACAAAGACAAAGATCCCCCGTATAGCCTTAACAGACTGTAGGGGCAAGTGCTGTTAGCGAGCACCTGCCAAACACACACATACACAGAAACACACACACAAAAACACCCCCCAATGAATATTCCTTTGCCCCCCCCCACTCCACCCCTGCCACCCCACCGACAATCGTGATGCGAAATCATCGTCACACGTCGGTTCTAAATCCCGCGTGCTCGGGCAGGTGGTTCGTCACGTGCGCTCCGAGTTCCAAGCTCTTGTTGAACGACAGCCCGTCACCAGAGGCGGCGGCCCTCTCGCTCTGCACGCTCATCTCGCTGCTCGTGCGCTTCAAGAAGTCTCCGTCATCGTCGTCGTCATCTCCTGCTGCTGCTGCTGCTCCAACTCCTCCTCCGTTCACGTTGAAGCTGGACACGTGCAAGTACTGCCCCAGGTCCTCGCCGTCCGTCTCGCGGTGGTAGAAGTAGTTGAAGTTGGAGACGATCACGGGCACGGGCAGCGCGATGGTGAGCACGCCCGCGATGGCGCACAGCGAGCCCACGATCTTCCCCCCCGACGGTCTTGGGCCACATGTCTCCGTATCCGACCGTGGTCATCGTGACGACGGCCCACCAGAACGCGTCGGGGATGCTCGTGAAGTCCGTGTCGGGCTCGTCCGTCTCGGCGAAGTAGACGGCGCTCGAGAAGAGGATGACGCCGATGAAGAGGAAGAAGACGAGCAGGCCGAGCTCACGCATGGACGCGTTCAGGGTCCGCCCGAGTATCTGCAGCCCCTTGGAGTGTCTCGACAGCTTGAAGATCCTGAAGACGCGCACGAGCCGGACCACTCGCAGGATGGCGAGCGACATCGTCTGTTGCCCGTTTCCCTGCCGCTGCGCGAGCTCCGTGCCGAGCGTGACGAAGTAGGGCACGATGGCCACGATGTCGATCACGTTCATGATGTTCTTGAAGAAGGCCGGCTTGCTGGGGCACGCGGCGAAACGCGCCGTGAGCTCGAAGCTGAACCACACGATGCAGACGGTCTCG
>NW_027620651.1:0-42571 GCF_964198595.1 Lampetra fluviatilis | reverse complement strand
CCATATTGGTAAAACATTAACAACCCCCTTAAAATAAGAATAAAATTTTATTCCAAATCTATAGTAAAAAAAAGTAACTAAAAAAAAAAGTAAAGGAGATAAAAAACTATGATTAATTTGACTTAAACCAAAAACAAAAACAGAATGAGGTAAACTTAAAATAGAAAAATTCATATGACTAATAGAAGAAAAAGCCACTATATATTTCAAATCTTTACAAAAACAACAAGAAAAACAACCTAACAAGCTACTAAACAAAAAAAAAAACTCAAAAAATGAAAAATAAAAATAAATTAAATCAAAAGAAAAAAGATAATAAAAATAAAAACAAAAACCAAAACCTGATAATTTCAACTGCACTCCAGCCAATAAGACAGAACCTAAAAGATTAGAACCACCATGAGTTAAGGGCAATCAAGTATAAAAAGGAAAACTAGGCAATTTTAAAAAAAAAATCATAAAAAAACTAAAACTTATAAGTAACTGGTAAATATCTTCTAAATAATTAAGACCTATTAACCAATCCAAATAAGAAAAACTTCCAAAAACAACATAACCCAAATAAAAACCAGGCAATAAAAAAAAACCCCCCAAAATAGTATAAAAAAAAAAGTAATAAGAGCCCAACCCTGAATTAAAACTAGTAAGCAAAAAAAGAGGAAACATAGAGCTCTCTAAAAAGAAGAAAAAAACAAATAAATTATTAGTAACAAAAGCTAAATCCAAAAAAAAAATTAAAAAGAAAAAAAGATAATAATAAAAAATATTTTTAAAAGAAAAATCTATTAAGAAAAAACACAATAAAACCAAAAATCTAATACCCAATATAAAAAACAAAGAAAAACCTAAAATTAATAAATCAAAATAAACAAAAAAAATTAAAAGAAAAAAAACTTCTAAAATAATAACTAAATTAAAAATATAAAAAGAAAAAGATTTAAAAAAAAAACCAAAAAAATAAAAAAAGAATATAAAAAGGAAAAGAAAAAAAGTATTAAATAACAAAAAAAAAAAATCCTTTTTAAAAAAAACAAATTCACAAAAATAAGAATAATTATAAAAAAAAAAACTATAACCATCTTCAAAAGAAACATAATAAAAAAGATATAAAACCAAAGAAAATAACAAAGAAGAAAAAGAACCTAAATTATAACTTCTTAAAAAAAAGGAAAAAGAATTAGAAAATCAAAAGAAGAAATAGTAATAAAAATTAAAAAAAAAATAATCAAAATTAAAAACATATCTAATGAAGTAAAGAAAAAAATTAAAAGAATTAAAAAGATAATAATGAAAAAAAAATTCAAATGAAAAAATTTGAAAATAAAAACTACAAAAATAACCAAAAATAAAAGATAGGAAAAAAGAAGAAAAAGAATAAAAAAAATGAGAAAATGGAAAATAAAAATTAAAACACAATCAAAAACCTACAAAAAAAGAAAAGAAAAAAAGAAAAAAGAAAGAAACATAAAAATAAAAATCTAAAAAAGAAAAAAAAAAACTTAAGGAAAAAAATCTAAACCTACATAACAAAAGTAACCTAAAAGAGTAAATATTTGTCAACAAAATTAAAAAATAATTAATAGAGTCAAAAAAATAAGAAGAAACTAAAAAAAGACCAGGTTCTTTAGTAAACCAACCTGTACTAAAAGGAAAAGACATCAAATTGATTACTGAAAAAAAAAGACCAAAATAAGAAATAAAAAATAATAAATCATAATTAAAAAAAAAACCAAAAAAACTAACTCCTAAACTTCTTAAATCTTGATAACCTAAATAATTAATAATAACCCCCAAACAAACAAACAAAAAAGCTTTTCAATAAGCATGTCCCAACAAATGATAAAAAGACCAAAAAGAACCATTACCTAAAACAAAAAAACATCAACCTATTTGACTACAAGTGGAAAAAGCTACTATTTTTTTTAAATCCAAACAAGTACACGAAAAAAATGAAGAAAAAAGACAAGTAAAAAAACCAAATAAGGAAAAAAGAAAAAGAAAAAACTCGTTCAAATAACCTAAAAAATAACATTTAAAAGAAAAATAAAAACCAGCAGTAACTAAAGTTGCAGCATGTAAAAGAGAGGATACAGGGGTGGGTCCTTCCATAGCTTCAGGTAATCAAAAATAAAAAGGAAATTGTGAAGACTTTATCAAACTAGGGAAAAAAATAAGAAATCCCAAAAAATTATTAAAATAAAAATCACTAAAACTAAAAAGATGAAAAGAAAAAGAACCAGAATAAAAAAAAAAGAAAACTAAAAAAAAAAGAAAGAAAACATCTCCTAGTCTATTAAAATAAACTGCTTTTAAAGCAGCTCTTACAGAGTATTTCCTGCTCCATCAAAAAGAAATTAAAAAATAACTAAATAAACCAACACCTTCTCAACCAAACAAAACAAAAACTAAATGATCAGAAATTAAAAAAAAAAACATAGAAAATATAAACCCTAACAAAAATAAAAAAAACAAAAAATACCTTTCTTCAAAAGCCATGTACCAAAAAGAGTAGATTAAAACAAAAAAAGAAATCAAACTTAAAGTTAAAACCATTCAGCAAGTAAAATTATCAAAAACAAAAAAAACTGGAGTACCCAAAAAAACAAAACCAGAATAAAAAAAATTAGAAGAAAAAAAAAAGAAGGAAAAAAGAAAAAGGTAAAATAAAAAATAAAAAGAAAGAATAAAAAAAAAAAAAGAAGAAAAAAAAAATAAAAAATAAAATCTTAACAAAAGAAAAAAAAAGAAAAAACAAAAAAAGAATAATAAAGAAAAAAAAAAAGAAAACATCTAATAATTAAAAGACCTAGATTTAAAAGAAAATAAAAATAAACCCATAAAATCAACAAAAAAACCCAATCTTAATTCTAAATAAACCCCAAAAAGGAAAAAAAAAAAAAGGAAAAAGAAAAGAAAAAAAGAATAAAAAGAAAAAAAAAAAAATACAAAAAGAAAAATAACTTCCAACTCAAAAAGAACAAACATTACACATATGGTAAAAAAAGAAAAACCAAAATCCTTAAAAGGAAAAGAAGAAAAACCACATTCATAATCAGAATAAACAGAAAAAGAAGGGTAACTATTTAAAAAAAAAGGAAAAACCAAGAAAAAAAAATAAAAAAAAACAGAAAAAAACAAACCTACTAAAAAACAGAACATCAAAAAGAAAAAAAGAATAAAAAACAAAAAAAATAACTTAATAAATAAAAGGGGTAAGCTATAACCAAAGAACCCAATCAACTAAGAAAAACAGAAGAAAAAAAAAACAAAGAAAAAAAAATTTTTTTTCAAGGAGAAAAATAAAAAGACCTAACTTTAAAACTAAAAAAAAAACTTAAAGAAAATAAAAATAAAAAAAATAAAAAAATTATAAAAACTCCACCTAATTTAGAGGGGAAAGTTCTTAAAATGGCATAAAGCCAAAGAAAATACCATTCAGGCTGAATATGGGAAGGAGTAACTAAAGAATCAGCCAAAATAAAGTTATCCGGATGACTAAAAAAATAAGGAAAAAAAAAAATAAAAAAGAAAAAAAAAAAGAAGAAAATAAAAAACCCTAAAATATCTTTTCAAAAATAATAAGGGTAAAAACTTATCTTATCCAAATTAAAAGAAAAACCCAAAGGATTACTAGAGCCAGAAAAATGTAATAATCAAACATGAAAAAAAGACAAAGCCAATAATAAAAAAGGAAATAAATAATGAAAAGAAAAAAACCTTATTAAAGTAGGTTTACCTACTGAAAAACCTCCCCACAACCAAATTAATAAATCAGAACCAAAAAAAGGTATAGTAGTTAAAAGACTAGTAATTACAGTAGCAGCTCAATAGCTCATAGAGCCTCAAGGTAAAACATAACCCAAGAAAGCGGTTATGACCATAAATAAATAAATTAAAACCCCAGAAAATCAAACATAAGAATAAGAATAAGAACTATAATAAAACCCTCTAAAAAAATGAAAATAAACAAAAAAAAAGAAAAAAGAAGCACCATTAGAGTGAACATGTTGAACAAACCAACCACCAATAACATCTCTTAAAATATAACTAAAAGAAAAAAAAGCCAAATCTTCAAAAGAAATATAATAAAAAGATAAAAAAATACCACTAACAATTTGAAAAAACAAAATTAACCCCAACAAAGAACCCAAATTCCACCAAAAACTTAAATTACTAGGACAAGGAAGCCTAAACACCATATAAAAACAAAGCAAATAAAAGAAAAAACAAAAAAAAAACAAAAAAAGAAAAATAATAAAAAGTCATCTAATTTAATCTTCCTTAATAAACATATTAGACAACAAAACAAAAATAAAAGATTGAACTATTAAAACAAAAAACTCAAAAATGAAAAAAAAAACTGTAACAAAAAAAAAGAAGAAAGATAAATCTCCAGTTAAAACTAAAATCAAATGGCCAGCCATAAGATTACAACAGAGTCTCAAAGATAAAGTAAAAGGTCTTATAAGATTACTAACCAATTCAATAGGAAAGATCAAAAAAGCAACAAAAAGAGAAACTCCTTTAGGAACCAAAAAAGAAAACCAAAAAAAACCAAAAACATAAAAAACAACAAAATAAACCGAAACAGAAAAAACCAAAACTAAAAAAAAATTAGAAAAAAAAATATAACCAAAAGGAATCAAAAAACTTAAATTGAAAAGAAAGAAAAAAAATAAAAATAAATTAAGAAAAAAAAAATTAAAAAATGAAGAAAATGAAAAAAGAAAAAAAGAATAAAGATTTCTAACAAAAATAAAATCTGAAAAATCTAAAACCAAAAATAATAAATAAAAAAATACAAAAATAAAACCAACAAAAAAGTTACCAAAATTAAAATTAATAACAAAAAAAGAAGAAAATAAAGAGAAAGAAGATAACATCTATCAAAAAAAAAGGAAAGAAAATTTAAAATTATAAACAAAAGTCAAATCAAATTTAAAACTCAAATCTTTAAAAAAAAAAATAATAAAAAAACTAAAACTCAAAAATAAAGAATTTTTAAGAAAGAAAAAAAACAAAAACAATAAGTTATAGTCTAAAAAACAAAAAATACAAAGGAGAACAAAAGAAAAAAATTCTAAAACTAAAAATAATTTAAGCCAAGGAGAAAAAGAATAAAAAAAATGAGAAAAAAAAAAACCAACACCATATCAAACACTAAATAAAACAAAAAAAAGAAAAAAAATAAGTATTAAATCTAATCTCATATGAAAAATCTAAAATAAAAACTAAAAAACAAAAAATTAAAAAAAAGAAAACAAAAAAAAATAAATAAGAATAAAAAGAAAAGAAGAAAAATTCAAAACCATAAAAAAGAAAAGAAAAATCTTTAAAACTATAAAAAAAATAATAAAAAAAAAAAAGAAAAGATGGAGTAGATAGAAAGAAAGAAAAAAAACTATAAAAAGAAAAAAATAACTTATTTCCTAAAAAAGAATAAAAAAGACAAAAAATAACAGAAAAAACTCCTCCTCCTAATAAAAAAAGAAAAAAAGAATAAAGGGGGAAAAAGAAATAAATAATAAAAAAAGAAAAAAAACATAATAAAACATAACCAACAATACAGAATAACAAATTAGAAAAAAGAAGAAATCAAGAAAAGAAAAAAAAAAAGAAGAAAATAAAACAGGAGGACATCTTTTGTTTAAAAAAAATTAACGGGGGAAAGAGAAATTAGTAACAATAAAAAAGGAAAGTGTTCACTAGGGTTGACCACAAAAATAAAAAAAATATTATAAAGAAAAAGGAAGATGGGGGGTTTTTGAGACAATTACATTAAAACTATTAAAAATATAATTGTCTTTAATTGGAAACCTAAAAAAGAAAAAAGAAAAAAGATTTAAAAATTAAAACAAAAAGAAGAAAATGAAAAAAGAAAAAAAGAATAATAAAAGAAAAAAGGAAAAAAAGAATAATAAAAGAAAAAAGGAAAAAGGAGAAAGATTTAAAAAATTAAAACAAAAAGAAGAAAATGGAAAAAGAAAAAAAAGGAAAAAGAAAAGAAATTAAAAAAAGAGAAATTAAAAAATAAAGAAACTAAATAATTAATAAAAATATAATAAAAATGGAAAAGTGGGGTTTACTCCACCCTTTAAAACATGAACAAAACACCTCAAGCAGTTTAGGCACTTGCTTAGGTGCAAAACTTTTAATGACTTTAGATTCCACAATCTAAAGACAAGAAAAAAAAGGAAAGAGAAATTAGTAATAATAAAAATGAGGTTTAAGCCAATTTCAAGCACTTGCTTAGGTGCAAAACTTTTAATGACTTTAGATTCCACAATCTAAAAACAAGAAAAAAAAGGAAAGAGAGAAGAAATTAAAAAAAGAGAAATTAAAAAATAAAGAAACTAAATAATTAATAAAAATATAATAAAAATTGAGAAGTGGGGTTTACTCCACCCTTTAAAACATGAACAAAACACCTCAAGCAGTTTAGGCACTTGCTTAGGTGCAAAACTTTTAATGACTTTAGATTCCACAATCTAAAAACAAGAAAAAAAAGGAAAGAGAAATTAATAATAATAAAAAAGGAAAGTGTTCACTAGGGTTGACCACAAAAATAAAAAAAATATTATAAAGAAAAAGGAAAATGAGGGGGTTTTTGAGACAATTACATTAAAACTATTAAAAATATAATTGTCTTTAATTGGAAACCTAAAAAAGGAAAAAGGAAAAAGATTTAAAAATTAAAACAAAAAGAAGAAAATGAAAAAGGAAAAAAAGAATAATAAAAGAAAAAAGGAAAAAGGAGAAAGATTTAAAAAATTAAAACAAAAAGAAGAAAATGGAAAAAGAAAAAAAAGGAAAAAGAAAAGAAATTAAAAAAAGAGAAATTAAAAAATAAAGAAACTAAATAATTAATAAAAATATAATAAAAATGGAAAAGTGGGGTTTACTCCACCCTTTAAAACATGAACAAAACACCTCAAGCAGTTTAGGCACTTGCTTAGGTGCAAAACTTTTAATGAATTTAGATTCCACAATCTAAAGACAAGAAAAAAAAGGAAAGAGAAATTAGTAATAATAAAAATGAGGTTTAAGCCAATTTCAAGCACTTGCTTAGGTGCAAAACTTTTAATGACTTTAGATTCCACAATCTAAAAACAAGAAAAAAAAGGAAAAAGAAAAGAAATTAAAAAAAGAGAAATTAAAAAATAAAGAAACTAAATAATTAATAAAAATATAATAAAAATGGAAAAGTGGGGTTTACTCCACCCTTTAAAACATGAACAAAACACCTCAAGCAGTTTAGGCACTTGCTTAGGTGCAAAACTTTTAATGACTTTAGATTCCACAATCTAAAGACAAGAAAAAAAAGGAAAGAGAAATTAGTAATAATAAAAATGAGGTTTAAGCCAATTTCAGGCACTTGCTTAGGTGCAAAACTTTTAATGACTTTAGATTCCACAATCTAAAGACAAGAAAAAAAAGGAAAAAGAAAAGAAATTAAAAAAAGAGAAATTAAAAAATAAAGAAACTAAATAATTAATAAAAATATAATAAAAATGGAAAAGTGGGGTTTACTCCACCCTTTAAAACATGAACAAAACACCTCAAGCAGTTTAGGCACTTGCTTAGGTGCAAAACTTTTAATGACTTTAGATTCCACAATCTAAAAACAAGAAAAAAAAGGAAAGAGAAATTAGTAATAATAAAAAAGGAAAGTGTTCACTAGGGTTGACCACAAAAATAAAAAAAATATTATAAAGAAAAAGGAAGATGAGGGGGTTTTTGAGACAATTACATTAAAACTATTAAAAATATAATTGTCTTTAATTGGAAACCTAAAAAAGGAAAAAGGAAAAAGATTTAAAAATTAAAACAAAAAGAAGAAAATGAAAAAGGAAAAAAAGAATAATAAAAGAAAAAAGGAAAAAGGAGAAAGATTTAAAAAATTAAAACAAAAAGAAGAAAATGGAAAAAGAAAAAAAAGGAAAGAGAAAAGAAATTAAAAAAAGAGAAATTAAAAAATAAAGAAACTAAATAATTAATAAAAATATAATAAAAATGGAAAAGTGGGGTTTACTCCACCCTTTAAAACATGAACAAAACACCTCAAGCAGTTTAGGCACTTGCTTAGGTGCAAAACTTTTAATGACTTTAGATTCCACAATCTAAAGACAAGAAAAAAAAGGAAAGAGAAATTAGTAATAATAAAAATGAGGTTTAAGCCAATTTCAAGCACTTGCTTAGGTGCAAAACTTTTAATGAATTTAGATTCCACAATCTAAAGACAAGAAAAAAAAGGAAAGAGAAATTAGTAATAATAAAAATGAGGTTTAAGCCAATTTCAGGCACTTGCTTAGGTGCAAAACTTTTAATGACTTTAGATTACACAACCTAAAGACAAGAAAAAAAAGGAAAGAGAAATTAATAATAAAAAAGGAAAAAGGAAAAAGGAAAAAGATTTAAAAATTAAAACAAAAAGAAGAAAATGAAAAAAGAAAAAAAGAATAATAAAAGAAAAAAGGAAAAAAAGAATAATAAAAGAAAAAAGGAAAAAGGAGAAAGATTTAAAAAATTAAAACAAAAAGAAGAAAATGGAAAAAGAAAAAAAAGGAAAAAGAAAAGAAAAAAGAAAAAAGAGAAATTAAAAAATAAAGAAACTAAATAATTAATAAAAATATAATAAAAATGGAAAAGTGGGGTTTACTCCACCCTTTAAAACATGAACAAAACACCTCAAGCAGTTTAGGCACTTGCTTAGGTGCAAAACTTTTAATGAATTTAGACTCCACAATCTAAAGACAAGAAAAAAAAGGGAAGAAAAATTAGTAACAATAAAAAAGGAAAGTGTTCACTAGGGTTGACCACAAAAATAAAAAAAATATTATAAAGAAAAAGGAAGAGATGAGGGGGTTTTTGAGACAATTACATTAAAACTATTAAAAATATAATTGTCTTTAATTGGAAACCTAAAAAAGAAAAGAAAGAAAAAAAATTATAAATTATAAAATTTAAAAAATAAAAAAAAGAAGCTAGAAACTTCAGCTTGTGGGAGCTGAGAGAGACAAGAATTTAAGAAACTTCAGCTTGTGGGGGCTGAGAGAGACAAGAATTTAAGAAACTTCAGCTTGTGGGGGCTGAGAGAGACAAGAATTTAAGAAACTTCAGCTTGTGGGAGCTGAGAGAGACAAGAATTTAAGAGATTTCAGCTTGTGGGGGCTGAGAGAGACAAGAATTTAAGAGATTTCAGCTTGTGGGGGCTGAGAGAGACAAGAATTTAAGAGATTTCAGCTTGTGGGGGCTGAGAGAGACAAGGATTTAAGAGATTTCAGCTTGTGGGGGCTGAGAGAGACAAGGATTTAAGAGATTTCAGCTTGTGGGGGCTGAGAGAGACAAGGATTTAAGAAACTTCAGCTTGTGGGGGCTGAGAGAGACAGGGATTTAAGAGATTTCAGCTTGTGGGGGCTGAGAGAGACAAGAATTTAAGAGATTTCAGCTTGTGGGGGCTGAGAGAGACAAGAATTTAAGAAACTTCAGCTTGTGGGGGCTGAGAGAGACAAGAATTTAAGAAACTTCAGCTTGTGGGGGCTGAGAGAGACAAGAATTTAAGAAACTTCAGCTTGTGGGGGCTGAGAGAGACAAGGATTTAAGAGATTTCAGCTTATGGGGGCTGAGAGAGACAAGGATTTAAGAGATTTCAGCTTGTGGGGGCTGAGAGAGACAGGGATTTAAGAGATTTCAGCTTGTGGGGGCTGAGAGAGACAAGAATTTAAGAGATTTCAGCTTGTGGGGGCTGAGAGAGACAAGAATTTAAGAGATTTCAGCTTGTGGGGGCTGAGAGAGACAAGAATTTAAGAGATTTCAGCTTGTGGGGGCTGAGAGAGACAAGAATTTAAGAGATTTCAGCTTGTGGGGGGCTGAAAGAGACAAGGATTTAAGAGATTTCAGCTTGTGGGGGCTGAGAGAGACAAGGATTTAAGAGATTTCAGCTTGTGGGGGCTGAGAGAGACAAGAATTTAAGAAACTTCAGCTTGTGGGGGCTGAGAGAGACAAGAATTTAAGAAACTTCAGCTTGTGGGGGCTGAGAGAGACAAGAATTTAAGAGATTTCAGCTTGTGGGGGCTGAGAGAGACAAGAATTTAAGAAACTTCAGCTTGTGGGGGCTGAGAGAGACAAGAATTTAAGAAACTTCAGCTTGTGGGAGCTGAGAGAGACAAGAATTTAAGAGATTTCAGCTTGTGGGGGCTGAGAGAGACAAGAATTTAAGAAACTTCAGCTTGTGGGGGCTGAGAGAGACAAGGATTTAAGAAACTTCAGCTTGTGGGGGCTGAGAGAGACAAGGATTTAAGAGATTTCAGCTTGTGGGGGCTGAGAGAGACAAGAATTTAAGAGATTTCAGCTTGTGGGGGCTGAGAGAGACAAGAATTTAAGAAACTTCAGCTTGTGGGGGCTGAGAGAGACAAGAATTTAAGAGATTTCAGCTTGTGGGGGCTGAGAGAGACAAGAATTTAAGAGATTTCAGCTTGTGGGGGCTGAGAGAGACAAGAATTTAAGAGATTTCAGCTTGTGGGGGGCTGAAAGAGACAAGGATTTAAGAGATTTCAGCTTGTGGGGGCTGAGAGAGACAAGAATTTAAGAGATTTCAGCTTGTGGGGGCTGAGAGAGACAGGGATTTAAGAGATTTCAGCTTGTGGGGGCTGAGAGAGACAAGAATTTAAGAGATTTCAGCTTGTGGGGGCTGAGAGAGACAAGAATTTAAGAGATTTCAGCTTGTGGGGGCTGAGAGAGACAAGAATTTAAGAGATTTCAGCTTGTGGGGGCTGAGAGAGACAAGAATTTAAGAAACTTCAGCTTGTGGGGGCTGAGAGAGACAAGAATTTAAGAGATTTCAGCTTGTGGGGGCTGAGAGAGACAAGGATTTAAGAAACTTCAGCTTGTGGGGGCTGAGAGAGACAGGGATTTAAGAGATTTCAGCTTGTGGGGGCTGAGAGAGACAAGAATTTAAGAGATTTCAGCTTGTGGGGGCTGAGAGAGACAAGAATTTAAGAAACTTCAGCTTGTGGGGGCTGAGAGAGACAATAATTTAAGAGATTTCAGCTTGTGGGGGCTGAGAGAGACAAGAATTTAAGAGATTTCAGCTTGTGGGGGCTGAGAGAGACAAGAATTTAAGAGATTTCAGCTTGTGGGGGCTGAGAGAGACAAGAATTTAAGAAACTTCAGCTTGTGGGGGCTGAGAGAGACAAGAATTTAAGAGATTTCAGCTTGTGGGGGCTGAGAGAGACAAGAATTTAAGAAACTTCAGCTTGTGGGGGCTGAGAGAGACAAGAATTTAAGAGATTTCAGCTTGTGGGGGCTGAGAGAGCAAGGATTTAAGAGATTTCAGCTTGTGGGGGCTGAGAGAGACAGGAATTTAAGAAACTTCAGCTTGTGGGGGCTGAGAGAGACAAGGATTTAAGAGATTTCAGCTTGTGGGGGCTGAGAGAGACAGGGATTTAAGAGAGTTCAGCTTGTGGGGGCTGAGAGAGACAAGGATTTAAGAAACTTCAGCTTGTGGGGGCTGAGAGAGACAAGGATTTAAGAGATTTCAGCTTGTGGGGGCTGAGAGAGACAAGAATTTAAGAGATTTCAGCTTGTGGGGGCTGAGAGAGACAGGGATTTAAGAGATTTCAGCTTGTGGGGGCTGAGAGAGACAAGAATTTAAGAGATTTCAGCTTGTGGGGGCTGAGAGAGACAAGAATTTAAGAAACTTCAGCTTGTGGGGGCTGAGAGAGACAAGAATTTAAGAGATTTCAGCTTGTGGGGGCTGAGAGAGACAAGAATTTAAGAGATTTCAGCTTGTGGGGGCTGAGAGAGACAAGAATTTAAGAAACTTCAGCTTGTGGGGGCTGAGAGAGACAAAGATTTAAGAGATTTCAGCTTGTGGGGGCTGAGAGAGACAAGAATTTAAGAGATTTCAGCTTGTGGGGGCTGAGAGAGACAAGAATTTAAGAGATTTCAGCTTGTGGGGGCTGAGAGAGACAAGAATTTAAGAGATTTCAGCTTGTGGGAGCTGAGAGAGACAAGAATTTAAGAAACTTCAGCTTGTGGGGGCTGAGAGAGACAAGAATTTAAGAAACTTCAGCTTGTGGGGGCTGAGAGAGACAAGAATTTAAGAAACTTCAGCTTGTGGGAGCTGAGAGAGACAAGAATTTAAGAGATTTCAGCTTGTGGGGGCTGAGAGAGACAAGAATTTAAGAGATTTCAGCTTGTGGGGGCTGAGAGAGACAAGAATTTAAGAGATTTCAGCTTGTGGGGGCTGAGAGAGACAAGGATTTAAGAGATTTCAGCTTGTGGGGGCTGAGAGAGACAAGGATTTAAGAGATTTCAGCTTGTGGGGGCTGAGAGAGACAAGGATTTAAGAAACTTCAGCTTGTGGGGGCTGAGAGAGACAGGGATTTAAGAGATTTCAGCTTGTGGGGGCTGAGAGAGACAAGAATTTAAGAGATTTCAGCTTGTGGGGGCTGAGAGAGACAAGAATTTAAGAAACTTCAGCTTGTGGGGGCTGAGAGAGACAAGAATTTAAGAAACTTCAGCTTGTGGGGGCTGAGAGAGACAAGAATTTAAGAAACTTCAGCTTGTGGGGGCTGAGAGAGACAAGGATTTAAGAGATTTCAGCTTATGGGGGCTGAGAGAGACAAGGATTTAAGAGATTTCAGCTTGTGGGGGCTGAGAGAGACAGGGATTTAAGAGATTTCAGCTTGTGGGGGCTGAGAGAGACAAGAATTTAAGAGATTTCAGCTTGTGGGGGCTGAGAGAGACAAGAATTTAAGAGATTTCAGCTTGTGGGGGCTGAGAGAGACAAGAATTTAAGAGATTTCAGCTTGTGGGGGCTGAGAGAGACAAGAATTTAAGAGATTTCAGCTTGTGGGGGGGCTGAGAGAGACAAGGATTTAAGAGATTTCAGCTTGTGGGGGCTGAGAGAGACAAGGATTTAAGAGATTTCAGCTTGTGGGGGCTGAGAGAGACAAGAATTTAAGAAACTTCAGCTTGTGGGGGCTGAGAGAGACAAGAATTTAAGAAACTTCAGCTTGTGGGGGCTGAGAGAGACAAGAATTTAAGAGATTTCAGCTTGTGGGGGCTGAGAGAGACAAGAATTTAAGAAACTTCAGCTTGTGGGGGCTGAGAGAGACAAGAATTTAAGAAACTTCAGCTTGTGGGGGCTGAAAGAGACAAGGATTTAAGAGATTTCAGCTTGTGGGGGCTGAGAGAGACAAGGATTTAAGAGATTTCAGCTTGTGGGGGCTGAGAGAGACAAGGATTTAAGAAACTTCAGCTTGTGGGGGCTGAGAGAGACAAGGATTTAAGAGATTTCAGCTTGTGGGGGCTGAGAGAGACAAGAATTTAAGAGATTTCAGCTTGTGGGAGCTGAGAGAGACAGGGATTTAAGAGATTTCAGCTTGTGGGGGCTGAGAGAGACAAGAATTTAAGAGATTTCAGCTTGTGGGGGCTGAGAGAGACAAGAATTTAAGAAACTTCAGCTTGTGGGGGCTGAGAGAGACAAGAATTTAAGAGATTTCAGCTTGTGGGGGCTGAGAGAGACAAGAATTTAAGAAACTTCAGCTTGTGGGGGCTGAGAGAGACAAGGATTTAAGAGATTTCAGCTTGTGGGGGCTGAGAGAGACAGGGATTTAAGAGATTTCAGCTTGTGGGGGCTGAGAGAGACAAGAATTTAAGAGATTTCAGCTTGTGGGGGCTGAGAGAGACAAGAATTTAAGAGATTTCAGCTTGTGGGGGCTGAGAGAGACAAGGATTTAAGAGATTTCAGCTTGTGGGGGCTGAGAGAGACAAGGATTTAAGAAACTTCAGCTTGTGGGGGCTGAGAGAGACAGGGATTTAAGAGATTTCAGCTTGTGGGGGCTGAGAGAGACAAGAATTTAAGAAACTTCAGCTTGTGGGGGCTGAGAGAGACAAGAATTTAAGAAACTTCAGCTTGTGGGAGCTGAGAGAGACAAGAATTTAAGAGATTTCAGCTTGTGGGGGCTGAGAGAGACAAGAATTTAAGAGATTTCAGCTTGTGGGGGCTGAGAGAGACAAGAATTTAAGAGATTTCAGCTTGTGGGGGCTGAGAGAGACAAGGATTTAAGAGATTTCAGCTTGTGGGGGCTGAGAGAGACAAGGATTTAAGAGATTTCAGCTTGTGGGGGCTGAGAGAGACAAGGATTTAAGAAACTTCAGCTTGTGGGGGCTGAGAGAGACAGGGATTTAAGAGATTTCAGCTTGTGGGGGCTGAGAGAGACAAGAATTTAAGAGATTTCAGCTTGTGGGGGCTGAGAGAGACAAGAATTTAAGAGATTTCAGCTTGTGGGGGCTGAGAGAGACAAGGATTTAAGAGATTTCAGCTTGTGGGGGCTGAGAGAGACAGGAATTTAAGAGATTTCAGCTTGTGGGGGCTGAGAGAGACAAGAATTTAAGAGATTTCAGCTTGTTGGGCTGAAGAATAAAAAAAATAACAGAGAAAAAAAAATAAAAAAAAATTTTTCTTTCTCTTAATAATGCATTGGGGTATAAGTTTTGAGTCATTAAGTCAAAACCAGCTTGATTTTGTAAAAAAATCGACTTTTTTGACCTAAAAATGAAGAAAAATTTACAAGTGCTTAATAATGCATTGGGCTATGAGTTTTGAGTCATTAAGTCAAAACCAGCTTGATTTTGTAAGGTTTTTGGGCCTTTTTTTATAAAAAAAAAAAAAAAAAGATTTTTTAAAAATAAAAACTCTAAACTATTTTTCTTAAATAACAAATTAAACACTATTGATTCCTTATTAAAAACTATTGATTTCATATTAAACACTATTGATTACATATTAAACACTATTGATTCCCTATTAAACACTATTGATTTCATATTAAACACTATTGATTACATATTAAACACTATTGATTTCCTATTAAACACTATTGATTTCATATTAAACACTATTGGTTTCATATTAAACACTATTGATTCCCTATTAAACACTATTGATTTCATATTAAACACTATTGGTTTCATATTAAACACTATTGATTCCATATTAAACACTATTGGTTTCATATTAAACACTATTGATTACATATTAAACACTATTGATTTCATATTAAACAGTATTGATTGTGTATTAGAGAGTATTGATTGTATATTAGAGAGTATTGATTGTGTATTAGAGAGTATTGATTGTATATTAGAGAGTATTGATTGTGTATTAGAGGGTATTGATTGTATATTAGAGAGTATTGATTGTGTATTAGAGAGTATTGATTGTGTATTAGAGAGTATTGATTGTGTATTAGAGAGTATTGATTGTATATTAGAGGGTATTGATTGTATAAAAGTGTTTATATACATAATATATGTTTCATTCACAGAAACATATATTATGTATATACCCCCCTCTCTATGTATTTCCACCCAAAAACAGAACACACCCTCCCTCCCCCACCCCTTTTATAACACCAATCATCATAATAACACTCTTTCCCCCCTATAGTCCCCCCTTTCTCTCTTCTTTTCTTCTTTCCTCTTCTTTTCCCCCTCCTCCCCCCCCTCTCTTATCTTTTTCCCTCCTCTTCTTTTCTCCCCCCCCATTGTAAATTTAATAGTGTTTAATACACAATCAATACTCTCTAATATACAATCAATACTCTTTAATACACAATCAATACTGTTTAATATGAAACCAATAGTGTTTAATATGAAATCAATAGTGTTTAATATGAGATTAATAGTGTTTAATATGTAATCAATAGTGTTTAATATGAAACCAATAGTGTTTAATATGAAATCAATAGTGTTTAATATGAAATTTAATAGGGGACCAATAGTGTTTAATATGAAATCAATAGTGTTTAATAGGAAATCAATAGTGTTCAATATGAAACCAATAGTTTTAATATGGGATCAATAGTGTTTAATATGTAATCAATAGTGTTTAATATGAAACTAATAGTGTTTAATATGAAATCAATAGTGTTTAATATGAAATCAATAGTGTTTAATAGGGAATCAATAGTGTTTAATATGTAATCAATAGTGTTTAATATGAAATCAATAGTGTTTAATAGGAAATCAATAGTGTTTAATATGTAATCAATAGTGTTTAATATGAAATCAATAGTGTTTAATAGGAAATCAATAGTGTTTAATATGTAATCAATAGTGTTTAATATGAAATCAATAGTGTTTAATAGGGAATCAATAGTGTTTAATTTGTTATTTAAGAAAAATAGTTTAGAGTTTTTATTTTTAAAAAATCTTTTTTTTTTTTTTTTTATAAAAAAAGGCCCAAAAACCTTACAAAATCAAGCTGGTTTTGACTTAATGACTCAAAACTCATAGCCCAATGCATTATTAAGCACTTGTAAATTTTTCTTCATTTTTAGGTCAAAAAAGTCGATTTTTTTACAAAATCAAGCTGGTTTTGACTTAATGACTCAAAACTTATACCCCAATGCATTATTAAGAGAAAGAAAAATTTTTTTTTATTTTTTTTTCTCTTTTATTTTTTTTATTCTTCGGCCCCCACAAGCTGAAATCTCTTAAATTCTTGTCTCTCTCAGCCCCCACAAGCTGAAATCTCTTAAATCCCTGTCTCTCTCAGCCCCCACAAGCTGAAATCTCTTAAATTATTGTCTCTCTCAGCCCCCACAAGCTGAAATCTCTTAAATTATTGTCTCTCTCAGCCCCCACAAGCTGAAATCTCTTAAATCCTTGTCTCTCTCAGCCCCCACAAGCTGAAATCTCTTAAATTCTTGTCTCTCTCAGCTCCCACAAGCTGAAATCTCTTAAATCCCTGTCTCTCTCAGCCCCCACAAGCTGAAATCTCTTAAATTCTTGTCTCTCTCAGCCCCCACAAGCTGAAATCTCTTAAATCCTTGTCTCTTTCAGCCCCCCACAAGCTGAAATCTCTTAAATTCTTGTCTCTCTCAGCCCCCACAAGCTGAAGTTTCTTAAATTCTTGTCTCTCTCAGCCCCCACAAGCTGAAACCTCTTAAATCCCTGTCTCTCTCAGCCCCCACAAGCTGAAATCTCTTAAATCCTTGTCTCTCTCAGCCCCCACAAGCTGAAGTTTCTTAAATTCCTGTCTCTCTCAGCCCCCACAAGCTGAAATCTCTTAAATCCTTGCTCTCTCAGCCCCCACAAGCTGAAATCTCTTAAATTCTTGTCTCTCTCAGCCCCCACAAGCTGAAGTTTCTTAAATTCTTGTCTCTCTCAGCCCCCACAAGCTGAAATCTCTTAAATCCTTGTCTCTCTCAGCCCCCACAAGCTGAAATCTCTTAAATTCTTGTCTCTCTCAGCCCCCACAAGCTGAAATCTCTTAAATTCTTGTCTCTCTCAGCCCCCACAAGCTGAAATCTCTTAAATTCTTGTCTCTCTCAGCCCCCACAAGCTGAAATCTCTTAAATTATTGTCTCTCTCAGCCCCCACAAGCTGAAGTTTCTTAAATTCTTGTCTCTCTCAGCCCCCCCACAAGCTGAAATCTCTTAAATTCTTGTCTCTCTCAGCCCCCACAAGCTGAAATCTCTTAAATCCCTGTCTCTCTCAGCCCCCACAAGCTGAAGTTTCTTAAATCCTTGTCTCTCTCAGCCCCCACAAGCTGAAATCTCTTAAATTCTTGTCTCTCTCAGCCCCCACAAGCTGAAGTTTCTTAAATTCTTGTCTCTCTCAGCCCCCACAAGCTGAAATCTCTTAAATTCTTGTCTCTCTCAGCCCCCACAAGCTGAAATCTCTTAAATTCTTGTCTCTCTCAGCCCCCACAAGCTGAAGTTTCTTAAATTCTTGTCTCTCTCAGCCCCCACAAGCTGAAGTTTCTTAAATTCTTGTCTCTCTCAGCCCCCACAAGCTGAAATCTCTTAAATCCTTGTCTCTCTCAGCCCCCACAAGCTGAAATCTCTTAAATTCTTGTCTCTCTCAGCCCCCACAAGCTGAAGTTTCTTAAATTCTTGTCTCTCTCAGCCCCCACAAGCTGAAATCTCTTAAATTCTTGTCTCTCTCAGCCCCCACAAGCTGAAATCTCTTAAATTCTTGTCTCTCTCAGCCCCCACAAGCTGAAGTTTCTTAAATTCTTGTCTCTCTCAGCCCCCACAAGCTGAAATCTCTTAAATTCTTGTCTCTCTCAGCCCCCACAAGCTGAAATCTCTTAAATCCTTGTCTCTCTCAGCCCCCACAAGCTGAAGTTTCTTAAATCCTTGTCTCTCTCAGCCCCCACAAGCTGAAATCTCTTAAATCCCTGTCTCTCTCAGCCCCCACAAGCTGAAATCTCTTAAATTCTTGTCTCTCTCAGCCCCCACAAGCTGAAGTTTCTTAAATTCTTGTCTCTCTCAGCCCCCACAAGCTGAAGTTTCTTAAATTCTTGTCTCTCTCAGCCCCCACAAGCTGAAATCTCTTAAATTCTTGTCTCTCTCAGCCCCCACAAGCTGAAGTTTCTTAAATTCTTGTCTCTCTCAGCCCCCACAAGCTGAAGTTTCTTAAATTCTTGTCTCTCTCAGCCCCCACAAGCTGAAATCTCTTAAATCCTTGTCTCTCTCAGCCCCCACAAGCTGAAATCTCTTAAATCCTTGTCTCTTTCAGCCCCCCCACAAGCTGAAATCTCTTAAATTCTTGTCTCTCTCAGCCCCCACAAGCTGAAATCTCTTAAATTCTTGTCTCTCTCAGCCCCCACAAGCTGAAGTTTCTTAAATTCTTGTCTCTCTCAGCCCCCACAAGCTGAAATCTCTTAAATTCTTGTCTCTCTCAGCCCCCACAAGCTGAAATCTCTTAAATCCCTGTCTCTCTCAGCCCCCACAAGCTGAAATCTCTTAAATTCTTGTCTCTCTCAGCCCCCACAAGCTGAAATCTCTTAAATCCTTGTCTCTCTCAGCCCCCACAAGCTGAAGTTTCTTAAATTCTTGTCTCTCTCAGCCCCCACAAGCTGAAGTTTCTTAAATTCTTGTCTCTCTCAGCCCCCACAAGCTGAAGTTTCTTAAATTCTTGTCTCTCTCAGCCCCCACAAGCTGAAATCTCTTAAATTCTTGTCTCTCTCAGCCCCCACAAGCTGAAATCTCTTAAATCCCTGTCTCTCTCAGCCCCCACAAGCTGAAGTTTCTTAAATCCTTGTCTCTCTCAGCCCCCACAAGCTGAAATCTCTTAAATCCTTGTCTCTCTCAGCCCCCACAAGCTGAAATCTCTTAAATTATTGTCTCTCTCAGCCCCCACAAGCTGAAATCTCTTAAATTCTTGTCTCTCTCAGCCCCCACAAGCTGAAATCTCTTAAATTCTTGTCTCTCTCAGCCCCCACAAGCTGAAATCTCTTAAATCCCTGTCTCTCTCAGCCCCCACAAGCTGAAATCTCTTAAATTCTTGTCTCTCTCAGCCCCCACAAGCTGAAATCTCTTAAATCCTTGTCTCTTTCAGCCCCCCACAAGCTGAAATCTCTTAAATTCTTGTCTCTCTCAGCCCCCACAAGCTGAAATCTCTTAAATTCTTGTCTCTCTCAGCCCCCCACAAGCTGAAGTTTCTTAAATTCTTGTCTCTCTCAGCCCCCACAAGCTGAAGTTTCTTAAATTCTTGTCTCTCTCAGCCCCCACAAGCTGAAATCTCTTAAATTCTTGTCTCTCTCAGCCCCCACAAGCTGAAGTTTCTTAAATTCTTGTCTCTCTCAGCCCCCACAAGCTGAAGTTTCTTAAATTCTTGTCTCTCTCAGCTCCCACAAGCTGAAATCTCTTAAATTCTTGTCTCTCTCAGCCCCCACAAGCTGAAATCTCTTAAATTCTTGTCTCTCTCAGCCCCCACAAGCTGAAATCTCTTAAATCCCTGTCTCTCTCAGCCCCCACAAGCTGAAATCTCTTAAATTATTGTCTCTCTCAGCCCCCACAAGCTGAAATCTCTTAAATTATTGTCTCTCTCAGCCCCCACAAGCTGAAATCTCTTAAATCCTTGTCTCT
The DNA here is from genome assembly GCF_964198595.1 of Lampetra fluviatilis. Lineage (NCBI taxonomy): Eukaryota > Metazoa > Chordata > Hyperoartia > Petromyzontiformes > Petromyzontidae > Lampetra > Lampetra fluviatilis. Next base: position 22,682 of record NW_027620651.1, on the reverse strand, counting down.
CTCAGCCCCCACAAGCTGAAATCTCTTAAATTCTTGTCTCTCTCAGCCCCCACAAGCTGAAATCTCTTAAATCCCTGTCTCTCTCAGCCCCCACAAGCTGAAATCTCTTAAATTCTTGTCTCTCTCAGCCCCCACAAGCTGAAATCTCTTAAATCCTTGTCTCTTTCAGCCCCCCACAAGCTGAAATCTCTTAAATTCTTGTCTCTCTCAGCCCCCACAAGCTGAAATCTCTTAAATTCTTGTCTCTCTCAGCCCCCCACAAGCTGAAGTTTCTTAAATTCTTGTCTCTCTCAGCCCCCACAAGCTGAAGTTTCTTAAATTCTTGTCTCTCTCAGCCCCCACAAGCTGAAATCTCTTAAATTCTTGTCTCTCTCAGCCCCCACAAGCTGAAGTTTCTAGCTTCTTTTTTTTATTTTTTAAATTTTATAATTTATAATTTTTTTTCTTTCTTTTCTTTTTTAGGTTTCCAATTAAAGACAATTATATTTTTAATAGTTTTAATGTAATTGTCTCAAAAACCCCCTCATCTTCCTTTTTCTTTATAATATTTTTTTTATTTTTGTGGTCAACCCTAGTGAACACTTTCCTTTTTTATTGTTACTAATTTCTCTTTCCTTTTTTTTCTTGTCTTTAGATTGTGGAATCTAAAGTCATTAAAAGTTTTGCACCTAAGCAAGTGCCTAAACTGCTTGAGGTGTTTTGTTCATGTTTTAAAGGGTGGAGTAAACCCCACTTTTCCATTTTTATTATATTTTTATTAATTATTTAGTTTCTTTATTTTTTAATTTCTCTTTTTTTAATTTCTTTTCTCTTTCCTTTTTTTTCTTGTTTTTAGATTGTGGAATCTAAAGTCATTAAAAGTTTTGCACCTAAGCAAGTGCTTGAAATTGGCTTAAACCTCATTTTTATTATTACTAATTTCTCTTTCCTTTTTTTTCTTGTTTTTAGATTGTGGAGTCTAAATTCATTAAAAGTTTTGCACCTAAGCAAGTGCTTGAAATTGGCTTAAACCTCATTTTTATTATTACTAATTTCTCTTTCCTTTTTTTTCTTGTTTTTAGATTGTGGAGTCTAAATTCATTAAAAGTTTTGCACCTAAGCAAGTGCCTAAACTGCTTGAGGTGTTTTGTTCATGTTTTAAAGGGTGGAGTAAACCCCACTTTTCCATTTTTATTATATTTTTATTAATTATTTAGTTTCTTTATTTTTTAATTTCTCTTTTTTCTTTTTTCTTTTCTTTTTCCTTTTTTTTCTTGTCTTTAGATTGTGGAATCTAAATTCATTAAAAGTTTTGCACCTAAGCAAGTGCCTGAAATTGGCTTAAACCTCATTTTTATTATTACTAATTTCTCTTTCCTTTTTTTTTTTGTCTTTAGATTGTGGAATCTAAATTCATTAAAAGTTTTGCACCTAAGCAAGTGCCTAAACTGCTTGAGGTGTTTTGTTCATGTTTTAAAGGGTGGAGTAAACCCCACTTTTCCATTTTTATTATATTTTTATTAATTATTTAGTTTCTTTATTTTTTAATTTCTCTTTTTTTAATTTCTTTTCTCTTTCCTTTTTTTTCTTTTTCCATTTTCTTCTTTTTGTTTTAATTTTTTAAATCTTTCTCCTTTTTCCTTTTTCTTTTTTTATTATTAATTTCTCTTTCCTTTTTTTTCTTTTTTCATTTTCTTCTTTTTTTACTTTTTTTAAATTTATCTTTTTTTTGGGTTGTTAACTCTTTTTTTTTTTATTAGAGTATGGTTTCTATTTTATTTTTTTTTGTTTAAAACATTTTTTTAAGATAGTATAGGTGATAGATTTCTTTTTTAAGTGATAGTGATTAAGTACCGAGAGGGAAGGTTATAAATGCTTTGATTTTTTTACCTGCTGCATAATGGTCCAGAGAGATTTTTAAAGCGAGCTTTAAGCTTATTTTTTTAGATTTTTAGTTTTAGATTTCCCGAAGGTTAAGTGATATAGATATTAATAAGTTTTTGGACTGATTTCTTGGTTGTTGCATTACCCTGATTTAATTTTTATTTAGAGGATAAAATTCTTCGGACTAACTTATATCTGGTTTTCTATGAAATGGTTTTTAGACCAGATTTTGATTTAAAAATTTCTTTTATTTGTTTTTTAAACTTTTTGGCTTAAGGTCATTAGTTGAGAGGGATACAGCCCAGATCTATAGTTAAAGTTTAATTTTTGATTAGACAAATTATAAGTAGGCTTGGAAGTAGCCATCTTTTAAATATGGTGTAATAACCAATTTTTAGATTTTTATTTTATCTGAAACTTTGATTTTTAAGGTAATAGATTTTTTTTTTTAAAGTAATGATTCTGGAATGATTAAGGATTTACTTATATTCTATTGATTTTTTTTTCTGGTTTCTTATTTAGTTTTATTTTTTTTAAGGATTTTAAATGAATTCGGCAAAATTTGGGACATCTGTTTTTTAAAAACATATCTATTTGTTGAAAAATTTGTTTTTATTTATATTTAGTGAGACCTGCCCAGTGAATTAAAGTTAATTCTTCTTTTAAACGGACGCAGTAACCTTGACTGTGATAATGTAGCTTAGTTTCTAGCCTATTAATTGTTGGCCAGTGAATGGTTTAATGATCCCGATTCTTTATTTTTATTCTTTTTCCTGAAATTAAATTTTTTGGTGAATATTCCATTTTTTTATGGAGGGACGGAAAGACCCTATCGATCTTTACTGAGTAAGTAAATTATTTTTAATTTTGCTTTTGGTTAGTTTAACTGGGGAAGTTTTTTACTTTTATAATGTAGAAAAAGTATTTATTTCTTTTATTTTTTTTGCTTCACATGGTGATTATTTTTTTTTAATTTTTTTTCGAATCTATTTTTATTTTTATTTTGGATAAAAGTTACCGTAGGGATAACAGCGTAATTTATTTAGAGAGTTTTATTGAAGAGTAAGTTTGCGACCTCGATGTTGAATTCAATTTTCCTGAAGGAGCAGAAGCTTTCAAGGGTTGGACTGTTCGTCCATTAAAAATTGCCATGATTTGAGTTTAGAACGGTGTGAACTAGTTCGGATCCTATCTTCCATTTTAAGTTATTAAGATTTTTTTTTTGTACGAAAGGAATTTAAAGGTGAAGCTTAAGTTTTTCTGGCTTTTTTTTTAACTTAAGAAAGAATTTTTAAGAAAAATACTTTTTAACTTTTTCTCTTAGAAAGAGGGAGCATCTTACTTGTTTTAAAAATTAGATATACTACATTTTTGGTTTATTTTTTTTATGTGTTTTATTTTTTTTCTTTTTAGGTTTATGTAATCTAGGTTACTATTTTATTTTTTTTTGAAAGATATGGTTTTTCTTTTAGTTCTGGTTAATTTCTGTGCCAGCATCCGCGGTAAAACAGTTAGGGCTAAGGTAAGTTTTTTGGTTTTGTAAGTTTATCTTTTTTGGAAAGACTTTTTAAAAGTTTTTGGATTTGGATTAGATACCCAAGTACTCTTTTTGTTAATTTTTAAGAACTAGAGGATTTAATTTTTTAAAATTAAATTTATTTTTTTAGGCAGTAAAATTGGCTACCTGGAGAAGTGTGAATTTTAATACGATGTTCCGCGATACATCTTACCTTTATTTTTTAGTATTGCAAGGCTGTTTATTTTTTATATTAATTTAAGAATAAAAAACTGTATAGTTTTATTTCAAGTTTCTTGGTCTTTTTAAGGTTTTTTTGCACTGCATTTATCTTTTTTTATTCTTTTCTTTTTGTAATAAAGGATTTAGTTAGGATTCGGTAGTAATTATGAATTAGAAAAGTCATGGTGAAAGTAGGTTAATTTTTGTGTACTAATTGCTCGTCAGCTGAAATGAAAATTTTGGTAAGTCGAAACATAGTAGGGATAAGGGAACTTGTTCCTGTTTTTAATAGATGTTTTCTTATATTTTTAGTACAAACCATAAAAGAATTGGTTCTTGGTATTTATTTTTTGGTATTTTTTCTTCAATGTTAGGTTCTTCCTTTTCTTTTTTTGTAAGGGTGGAGTTAAGCTATCCTTATTCTGTTTTTTTTGATGATTTTTGATATAATGTTATAGTTACTGGTCATGGGGTTATTATGGTTTTTTTTGTTTTAATGCCTATAGCTTCTGGTTTTTCTAACTGGTTAGTACCAATAATGCTTTGTAGTCAGGATATGATTTTTCCAAGGTTTAATGCTTTTGGTTTTCATTTGTTGCCTTTTTCTTTACTTACTCTTTCTTTGTCTTTATTTTTAGGGGAAGGAGTTGGAACAGGTTGAACACTATACCCACCTTTGTCTAGTTTTTCTTTTCATTCTGATTTTTCTGTGGATTTGGCTATTTTTAGTTTACATTTGGCTGGTTTTTCTTCAATTTCTGGTTCTATAAATTTATTATCTACAGTTTTTTTTTTGAAGCCTACTTGGATGTCTTGAGAAGATTTTCCTTTGTTTGTTTGATCTATGATTGTTACAGCTTTTTTATTGATTTTGACTTTGCCTGTTTTGGCTGGTGGAGTAACTATGCTTTTGTTAGATAGAAATTTTAATTCTAGTTTTTTTGATCCTTTGGGAGGAGGAGATCCCGTTTTGTTTCAAACTTTGTTTTGATTATTTGGTCATCCTGAGGTTTATATTCTAATTTTGCCAGTTTTTGGTTTGGTTAGCCATGTGATTTTGGGTGGTTGTAATAAAAGATTTGTTTTTGGAAAAATAGGAATGATTTTTGCTCTTTGTACTATAGGTTTGTTAGGTAGTTTGGTTTGAGCTCATCACATGTATGTAGTTGGTTTAGATACTGATACTAAATCTTATTTTACTGCTGCTACTATGACTATAGCTATACCTACTGGAATTAAGATTTTCAGTTGGATTAGTACTATTTATGGTTCTAACTATATTTTAAAAATTTCTTTTATTTGATTTTTAGGTTTTATTATTGTTTTTGTTTTAGGTGGTTTAACTGGAGTAGTTTTAAGTAACTCTACTTTAGATATTTTTTTTCATGATACTTATTATGTGGTAGGTCATTTTCATTATGTTCTTTCTTTGGGGGCTTTTTTTGGTTTAATGTCTTCTTTTATTTATTATTGACCTTTGTTTACTTTTGGTTTTATCTGACCTTATCGTTTAGGTTTTCTTCATTTTTTAATTACTTTTTTGGGAGTAAATCTAACTTTTTTTCCAATGCATTTTTTAGGTGCTTCTGGTATGCCTAGAAGAATACCTTGTTATCCTGATTTGTTCTTTTTTTGAAATAATCTTTGTTCTTTTGGTTCTCTTTTATCTATTTTAGGTTTTTCTCTTTTTTTTACTTGTATTTTTTTCTCTTTGAGAGGGAGGTCTTTTTAATTTTAATTTAGATGTTTTCTTATTTAGTATTTTTAGGTTTTTATTTTTTTTTTTCCTCTTATTATTTTTTTGTTGGTGATTTTTTTTTTTATTTTAAATTTGGGGTTTCTTTTTTAAAAAGAAGGGAAGTAAGTTTATTTCTTCCCTTAAAGGCTAACCCTATTAAGGAATTCTCCTTAAAAAGATCTAAGTTAGTTTTTTTTGATTTTAATACTTATTTTTTTTCTTTTTTTGAAAAAATTACCCCCCTTCTTTTCCTTTTTTTTTATTTGTATTTTATTAAGTTTTTTATTTCTCTTTCTTTTTTTTATTTTATTAATGTGGATGCTGTTTATCACTATGAAGAAAGTCTTGTGACTTTTGGTCTGGATTTTATTTTAATTTTAGATCAAAAATTTTCTGTTGATTGTGTGGTTTCTTTTAATGACGATTCTTTCTACCTTACAGATAACTACTATTACCATTCTTCTTTTTTATCTAGTCCTGTTTTTATTTCTTTAGAAGTGGCTGTTCCTTTAGGAAATGAGCTTTATAATGTTTTTGTTGGTTATTTTTATTTGTTTGGATTTAAAGGTTCTAACTCTCTATTTAATCCTTTTTATTTTTCTATTAAAGATTTTGATTTTAATTTTAATTCTTTTTTTTATAGAGAGAGGGTATTTAAAATGAGTAAGTTTGTAGAAAAAATTTATTATTTGGAAGATTTGGAAAAAAATTCTCTTGTAATAAGAGATTTAAACCTACAGCTTAATAATAAAAATTTTTTTACTTATTTTGATTATTTTTATTATATTTTTATTAATTATTTAGTTTCTTTATTTTTTAATTTCTCTTTTTTTAATTTCTTTTCTTTTTTATTTTTTTTGTTTAATTTATCTTCTTTTTTTTTTAATTTGGATTTATTTTTTTCTTTTTTTTCAAATGACTATCTTTTAAAAATTTCAGAAGGTTATGTTTTTTCATTTTCTTCATTTTTTCATATTCATTATTCTTTAAAACTTGTTTTAGGTTTAAATAATTTTTTTTATTACAATAATTTATTTTTTTTTTCCTATTATTTAGGTTCTTACCCTATGAAGTTAAATTTATCTACATTAAGGTTGGGTGGTTATTTTTTACTATTAAACTCTTTTTATAGAGGGAGTTTTGTTAGGTATAACATTCCAAGCTCAGATAGTTTCCATTTATCTTTAGGAGATGTAAGTGGAAGAATATCTAAAAATATGTTAGAAAAAAGATTTTTTTTTTTAGATTTTTATTTTAAAGACTCCACTTCTCCTGATTTAGTTGTTTCAGATAATCTTTCTTTTTTTTTTAAAGATGGTTTACATTTAAATAAGAGTATTTCTTTATTCAAATTAGACTTTGTAAATTCTTTAATTTTTAATTTGAAAAAAAAGAAATTTAGCCCTTATAATATTTTTTTTTTAGATAGGGTTTTTGGTAACAAAGATTGTTCTTCTTATTTTGTTAATAGTTTTTGTAGTAATGGTTTTTGTAATTTTTGTATATATTGTGGTCTTCAAGACAATTTTGATTTTTCTAAAAAAACTTCTTTTTTTTTAAGTTATTCTAATTTTTGGAGAAAAAAGTTTTTAAAATATGATTCTAAATCCTATTTGGATTATATTCTTTTTAGAAATAAAGTAGTCAATAATTTATTTCCAGATTTAACATGGTCTCCTTTACCTAGTAGGAATGAAGCGTTAGCTAAAAAATACCCTAAAGTGGAGGCTTTAAGAAGGAGAGATAGCTTCCCTTGGGATGAAGATTTGAACACTTGGTTTAAAAATTGATTTAAAGGTGGTAAAAATTTTAGTCCTAATAGGTTTTCAGTATATGAAGATGGGAGTAAGTTACATCTTCCAGATAAAATTCTTTTATCTAAGAGAAGAGTTTTTAAATTTACTAATTGTGATTTTTTTTTTAATAAAAAAGATTTAACAGTTTTTACTTACTTGTTTAAAAACTATTATTTTTATTATGGCTCTTTTAGTAATTTTAATTATTACTATTTTAATAACAAGATTGACCCTTATAGGTTTTTATTTTTAAATGACCTTAATTCTTTAAAAAAGAATTTTTTAATTTTTTTTATAGACTTGTTGAGATTAAGGGTTTTTCTTTTAAGAAATATGTTTTTTTTAGAAAAGTTAAGGGATTTTAATTTTTCTTTTAATTTTCCTGTTAATAGTAAAGTTTATTCTAATTTTTTTTTTATAAAAGGAGGGGGTTTAACACCATACTCTCAAAAAAATAAAAAAACTAACTCTGAAGTAAATAATCCAGAAAAAAGAGTTATTAATCATTTTTATTTTTTAAATTATAAGATTGTAAAGGGTTTATTATTTTTTGAAAAAAATAACTACAAAAACACCTTTGATTACGTTAGGTTAGAAGATTTGACTTTTTTGTGAGATTATTTAGGTTTGCTTCCATATAAAGCATTAAATAAAAAATAAGTTATATTTTTAATAAAGATTTTAAAATTTTTAAGTAATTAGTTAAATATTAAACTTAAAAAGATAAGTCTTTAATTAACCCTTTTTGATTACTTCGAATAAGGTAGTTCATGAAGCTCATCTCTTCAAAGTGTGAGTCAGACTCACAGTAATCATTAAGCTTTTATAATTAAAGACAATTATATTTTTAATAGTTTTAATGTAATTGTCTCAAAAACCCCCATCTTCCTTTTTCTTTATAATATTTTTTTTATTTTTGTGGTCAACCCTAGTGAACACTTTCCTTTTTTATTGTTACTAATTTCTTTTTCCTTTTTTTTCTTGTCTTTAGATTGTGGAATCTAAATTCATTAAAAGTTTTGCACCTAAGCAAGTGCCTAAACTGCTTAAGGTGTTTTCTTCATGTTTTAAAGGAAAAAACACTCATTTCCCCCCTTCCTCTTTATTTCTTTCAAATTTTCTATATTTTTCATTTTCTTCATTTTTTTCAAGTTAAAACCATATTGAAAAAACCTTATTTTTAAGGTTTGTAAGGGGGTAGTAAGGAAAAAACACTCATTTCCCCCCCTCCTCTTTATTTCTTTCAAATTTTCTATATTTTTCATTTTCTTCATTTTTTTCAAGTTAAAACCATATTGAAAAAACCTTATTTTTAAGGTTTGTAAGGGGGTAGTAAGGAAAAAACACTCATTTCCCCCCTTCCTCTTTATTTCTTTCAGATTTTCTATATTTTTCATTTTCTTCATTTTTTTCAAGTTAAAACCATATTGAAAAAACCTTATTTTTAAGGTTTGTAAGGGGGTAGTAAGGAAAAAACACTCATTTCCCCCTCCTCTTTATTTCTTTCAGATTTTCTATATTTTTCATTTTCTTCATTTTTTTCAAGTTAAAACCATATTGAAAAAACCTTATTTTTAAGGTTTGTAAGGGGGTAGTAAGGAAAAAACACTCATTTCCCCCCTTCCTCTTTATTTCTTTCAAATTTTCTATATTTTTCATTTTCTTCATTTTTTTCAAGTTAAAACCATATTGAAAAAACCTTATTTTTAAGGTTTGTAAGGGGGTAGTAAGGAAAAGACACTCATTTCCCCCTTCCTCTTTATTTCTTTCAGATTTTCTATATTTTTCATTTTCTTCATTTTTTTCAAGTTAAAACCATATTGAAAAAACCTTATTTTTAAGGTTTGTAAGGGGGTAGTAAGGAAAAAACACTCATTTCCCCCCCCCCTTCCTCTTTATTTCTTTCAGATTTTCTATATTTTTCATTTTCTTCATTTTTTTCAAGTTAAAACCATATTGAAAAAACCTTATTTTTAAGGTTTGTAAGGGGGTAGTAAGGAAAAAACACTCATTCCCCCCTTCCTCTTTATTTCTTTCAAATTTTCTATATTTTTCATTTTCTTCATTTTTTTCAAGTTAAAACCATATTGAAAAAACCTTATTTTTAAGGTTTGTAAGGGGGTAGTAAGGAAAAGACACTCATTTCCCCCTTCCTCTTTATTTCTTTCAGATTTTCTATATTTTTCATTTTCTTCATTTTTTTCAAGTTAAAACCATATTGAAAAAACCTTATTTTTAAGGTTTGTAAGGGGGTAGTAAGGAAAAAACACTCATTTCCCCCCTTCCTCTTTATTTCTTTCAAATTTTCTATATTTTTCATTTTCTTCATTTTTTTCAAGTTAAAACCATATTGAAAAAACCTTATTTTTAAGGTTTGTAAGGGGGTAGTAAGGAAAAAACACTCATTTCCCCCTTCCTCTTTATTTCTTTCAGATTTTCTATATTTTTCATTTTCTTCATTTTTTTCAAGTTAAAACCATATTGAAAAAACCTTATTTTTAAGGTTTGTAAGGGGGTAGTAAGGAAAAAACACTCATTCCCCCCCCCTTCCTCTTTATTTCTTTCAAATTTTCTATATTTTTCATTTTCTTCATTTTTTTCAAGTTAAAACCATATTGAAAAAACCTTATTTTTAAGGTTTGTAAGTAGTAAGGAAAAAACATTAATTAAAGCGCCAGGCGTAGCCTGGCGCCAGGCTACGCCTGGCGCTTTAATTAATGTTTTTTCCTTACTACTTACAAACCTTAAAAATAAGGTTTTTTCAATATGGTTTTAACTTGAAAAAAATGAAGAAAATGAAAAATATAGAAAATTTGAAAGAAATAAAGAGGAAGGGGGGGGAATGAGTGTTTTTTCCTTACTACCCCCTTACAAACCTTAAAAATAAGGTTTTTTCAATATGGTTTTAACTTGAAAAAAATGAAGAAAATGAAAAATATAGAAAATCTGAAAGAAATAAAGAGGAAGGGGGAAATGAGTGTTTTTTCCTTACTACCCCCTTACAAACCTTAAAAATAAGGTTTTTTCAATATGGTTTTAACTTGAAAAAAATGAAGAAAATGAAAAATATAGAAAATTTGAAAGAAATAAAGAGGAAGGGGGGAAATGAGTGTTTTTTCCTTACTACCCCCTTACAAACCTTAAAAATAAGGTTTTTTCAATATGGTTTTAACTTGAAAAAAATGAAGAAAATGAAAAATATAGAAAATCTGAAAGAAATAAAGAGGAAGGGGGAAATGAGTGTCTTTTCCTTACTACCCCCTTACAAACCTTAAAAATAAGGTTTTTTCAATATGGTTTTAACTTGAAAAAAATGAAGAAAATGAAAAATATAGAAAATTTGAAAGAAATAAAGAGGAAGGGGGGAATGAGTGTTTTTTCCTTACTACCCCCTTACAAACCTTAAAAATAAGGTTTTTTCAATATGGTTTTAACTTGAAAAAAATGAAGAAAATGAAAAATATAGAAAATCTGAAAGAAATAAAGAGGAAGGGGGGGGGGAAATGAGTGTTTTTTCCTTACTACCCCCTTACAAACCTTAAAAATAAGGTTTTTTCAATATGGTTTTAACTTGAAAAAAATGAAGAAAATGAAAAATATAGAAAATCTGAAAGAAATAAAGAGGAAGGGGGAAATGAGTGTCTTTTCCTTACTACCCCCTTACAAACCTTAAAAATAAGGTTTTTTCAATATGGTTTTAACTTGAAAAAAATGAAGAAAATGAAAAATATAGAAAATTTGAAAGAAATAAAGAGGAAGGGGGGAAATGAGTGTTTTTTCCTTACTACCCCCTTACAAACCTTAAAAATAAGGTTTTTTCAATATGGTTTTAACTTGAAAAAAATGAAGAAAATGAAAAATATAGAAAATCTGAAAGAAATAAAGAGGAGGGGGAAATGAGTGTTTTTTCCTTACTACCCCCTTACAAACCTTAAAAATAAGGTTTTTTCAATATGGTTTTAACTTGAAAAAAATGAAGAAAATGAAAAATATAGAAAATCTGAAAGAAATAAAGAGGAAGGGGGGAAATGAGTGTTTTTTCCTTACTACCCCCTTACAAACCTTAAAAATAAGGTTTTTTCAATATGGTTTTAACTTGAAAAAAATGAAGAAAATGAAAAATATAGAAAATTTGAAAGAAATAAAGAGGAGGGGGGGAAATGAGTGTTTTTTCCTTACTACCCCCTTACAAACCTTAAAAATAAGGTTTTTTCAATATGGTTTTAACTTGAAAAAAATGAAGAAAATGAAAAATATAGAAAATTTGAAAGAAATAAAGAGGAAGGGGGGAAATGAGTGTTTTTTCCTTTAAAACATGAAGAAAACACCTTAAGCAGTTTAGGCACTTGCTTAGGTGCAAAACTTTTAATGAATTTAGATTCCACAATCTAAAGACAAGAAAAAAAAGGAAAAAGAAATTAGTAACAATAAAAAAGGAAAGTGTTCACTAGGGTTGACCACAAAAATAAAAAAAATATTATAAAGAAAAAGGAAGATGGGGGTTTTTGAGACAATTACATTAAAACTATTAAAAATATAATTGTCTTTAATTGGAAACCTAAAAAAGAAAAAAGAAAAAAGATTTAAAAATTAAAACAAAAAGAAGAAAATGAAAAAAGAAAAAAAGAATAATAAAAGAAAAAAGGAAAAAGGAGAAAGATTTAAAAAATTAAAAAAAGAAAAATTAAAAAATAAAGAAACTAAATAATTAATAAAAATATAATAAAAATGGAAAAGTGGGGTTTACTCCACCCTTTAAAACATGAACAAAACACCTCAAGCAGTTTAGGCACTTGCTTAGGTGCAAAACTTTTAATGAATTTAGACTCCACAATCTAAAGACAAGAAAAAAAAGGAAAGAGAAATTAGTAATAATAAAAATGAGGTTTAAGCCAATTTCAAGCACTTGCTTAGGTGCAAAACTTTTAATGAATTTAGATTCCACAATCTAAAGACAAGAAAAAAAAGGAAAAAGAAAAGAAATTAAAAAAAGAGAAATTAAAAAATAAAGAAACTAAATAATTAATAAAAATATAATAAAAATTGAGAAGTGGGGTTTACTCCACCCTTTAAAACATGAACAAAACACCTCAAGCAGTTTAGGCACTTGCTTAGGTGCAAAACTTTTAATGACTTTAGATTCCACAATCTAAAGACAAGAAAAAAAAGGAAAGAGAAATTAGTAATAATAAAAATGAGGTTTAAGCCAATTTCAAGCACTTGCTTAGGTGCAAAACTTTTAATGACTTTAGATTCCACAATCTAAAGACAAGAAAAAAAAGGAAAAAGAAAAGAAAAAAGAAAAAAGAGAAATTAAAAAATAAAGAAACTAAATAATTAATAAAAATATAATAAAAATGGAGAAGTGGGGTTTACTCCACCCTTTAAAAAATGAACAAAACACCTCAAGCAGTTTAGGCACTTGCTTAGGTGCAAAACTTTTAATGACTTTAGACTCCACAATCTAAAAACAAGAAAAAAAAGGAAAGAGAAATTAGTAATAATAAAAATGAGGTTTAAGCCAATTTCAAGCACTTGCTTAGGTGCAAAACTTTTAATGAATTTAGATTCCACAATCTAAAGACAAGAAAAAAAAGGAAAAAGAAAAGAAAAAAGAAAAAAGAGAAATTAAAAAATAAAGAAACTAAATAATTAATAAAAATATAATAAAAATGGAGAAGTGGGGTTTACTCCACCCTTTAAAACATAAAGAAAACACCTCAAGCAGTTTAGGCACTTGCTTAGGTGCAAAACTTTTAATGAATTTAGACTCCACAATCTAAAGACAAGAAAAAAAAGGAAAGAGAAATTAATAATAAAAAAAGAAAAAAGGAAAAAGGAGAAAGATTTAAAAAATTAAAACAAAAAGAAGAAAATGAAAAGAGAAAAAAAAGGAAAAAGAAAAGAAATTAAAAAAAGAGAAATTAAAAAATAAAGAAACTAAATAATTAATAAAAATATAATAAAAATGGAAAAGTGGAGTTTACTCCACCCTTTAAAACATGAACAAAACACCTCAAGCAGTTTAGGCACTTGCTTAGGTGCAAAACTTTTAATGAATTTAGATTCCACAATCTAAAGACAAAAAAAAAAAGGAAAGAGAAATTAGTAATAATAAAAATGAGGTTTAAGCCAATTTCAAGCACTTGCTTAGGTGCAAAACTTTTAATGAATTTAGATTCCACAATCTAAAGACAAGAAAAAAAAGGAAAAAGAAAAGAAATTAAAAAAAGAGAAATTAAAAAATAAAGAAACTAAATAATTAATAAAAATATAATAAAAATTGAGAAGTGGGGTTTACTCCACCCTTTAAAACATGAACAAAACACCTCAAGCAGTTTAGGCACTTGCTTAGGTGCAAAACTTTTAATGACTTTAGACTCCACAATCTAAAAACAAGAAAAAAAAGGAAAGAGAAATTAGTAATAATAAAAATGAGGTTTAAGCCAATTTCAAGCACTTGCTTAGGTGCAAAACTTTTAATGACTTTAGATTCCACAATCTAAAGACAAGAAAAAAAAGGAAAAAGAAAAGAAAAAAGAAAAAAGAGAAATTAAAAAATAAAGAAACTAAATAATTAATAAAAATATAATAAAAATGGAGAAGTGGGGTTTACTCCACCCTTTAAAAAATGAACAAAACACCTCAAGCAGTTTAGGCACTTGCTTAGGTGCAAAACTTTTAATGACTTTAGACTCCACAATCTAAAAACAAGAAAAAAAAGGAAAGAGAAATTAGTAATAATAAAAATGAGGTTTAAGCCAATTTCAAGCACTTGCTTAGGTGCAAAACTTTTAATGAATTTAGATTCCACAATCTAAAGACAAGAAAAAAAAGGAAAAAGAAAAGAAAAAAGGAAAAAGAGAAATTAAAAAATAAAGAAACTAAATAATTAATAAAAATATAATAAAAATGGAGAAGTGGGGTTTACTCCACCCTTTAAAACATAAAGAAAACACCTCAAGCAGTTTAGGCACTTGCTTAGGTGCAAAACTTTTAATGAATTTAGACTCCACAATCTAAAGACAAGAAAAAAAAGGAAAGAGAAATTAGTAATAAAAAAAGAAAAAAGAAAAAGGAGAAAGATTTAAAAAATTAAAACAAAAAGAAGAAAATGAAAAGAGAAAAAAAAGGAAAAAGAAAAGAAATTAAAAAAAGAGAAATTAAAAAATAAAGAAACTAAATAATTAATAAAAATATAATAAAAATGGAAAAGTGGGGTTTACTCCACCCTTTAAAACATGAACAAAACACCTCAAGCAGTTTAGGCACTTGCTTAGGTGCAAAACTTTTAATGAATTTAGACTCCACAATCTAAAGACAAGAAAAAAAAGGAAAGAGAAATTAATAATAAAAAAAGAAAAAAGAAAAAGGAGAAAGATTTAAAAAATTAAAACAAAAAGAAGAAAATGAAAAGAGAAAAAAAAGGAAAGAGAGAAGAAATTAAAAAAAGAGAAATTAAAAAATAAAGAAACTAAATAATTAATAAAAATATAATAAAAATGGAAAAGTGGGGTTTACTCCACCCTTTAAAACATGAACAAAACACCTCAAGCAGTTTAGGCACTTGCTTAGGTGCAAAACTTTTAATGACTTTAGATTCCACAATCTAAAGACAAGAAAAAAAAGGAAAGAGAAATTAGTAACAATAAAAAAGGAAAGTGTTCACTAGGGTTGACCACAAAAATAAAAAAAATATTATAAAGAAAAAGGAAGATGGGGGTTTTGAGACAATTACATTAAAACTATTAAAAATATAATTGTCTTTAATTGGAAACCTAAAAAAGAAAAGAAAGAAAAAGAAATAAAAAAAAAAACAAAACAAAAAAACAATAAAATAAAATGTGACCCCAAAAAAAAGAAATAGTATTATAATAAGCGAACCTGGGAAAGCAAGATCTAAAAAGGATTATTAAAATAAAAAAAAATAAACAAAGAAAAAAAAATAAAAAAGAGAAAATTAGGGTAGGGAAAAATAAAGAAATTAGTCAATAAACAAATAAGTAGACATGGGTATATTCTGAAATAGATCAACCCATAAAAGAAGTACTACCATGCTCAGTTAAATAACCTGAAACTAATTCACTCTCTGATTCAGCATAATCAAAGGGATGCCTATGACTATGCCCCAAATTAATAATAAGAATTATAAAAAAATAAGGAAGCAAAAAAGGAAAAAGAAATAAGGGGGACTCTAAATAAAAAAAAAAATAAATTTCCTCTCAAGTCTGAAAGCCTAAAGAAAAAACTAAAAAAAAAAAAGGAAAGAGAGATAAAAAATTAACCCCCTCTAAAGAAAAATGATGCAAAATAACCCTATACAAAGAAATTTGAGGGTACCTACTATAAAAAAAAATTATAGCTAAACTATAAGAAATAATACTAAAAGTACTTAAACCATAACTAAATAAAAAACCATATATTAAAAAAAAACCAAAAGGTCCAGTGGGTAAAAATACCCACTCAAAAACAATAAAAATCCAAGAAATAAAAACAGGAAATAATAAAAAAAAAGAACCACCCATAGATTTTAAAAATAATTTTAAACCATCTATTAAAGGCTGAAAAATACCTTTAAATCCAAAGAAATCAGGACCTAATCTTAACTGACTAAGACCCAAAATTTTTCTTTCTAATAAAGAAAAAAAACCTACAAAAAGAAAAAAAAATAATAACAAAACAACTCCAAATAAAAAACCAAAACAAAATTCTAAAAACATCCTCAAAATTTAAACAGAAGAAAAAGCTAATCAATCTAAAAAATCAGATCAAAACAAAACTTCAATACTTATAGGCATAAAAGAATGATTTGTTCCACAAAGCTCATAACACTGACCATAATAAAAACCTAACCTATTTACATTTAAAAACAACTGATTCAGTCTTCCAGGTACCGCATCTAATTTTAAGCCTAAAGAAGGAACCCCTCAAGAATGAATAACATCATAAGAAGTAATTAAAACTCTACCAGGTAAACCTAAAGGAATAACCAAAGGATTATCACAATCCAATAATAAAAAATCACAAACACCTAAAGAAACAGAGTTTAAACAATAGCTATCAAAAATAAAACCATTATAATACTCATAAGTTCAATACCACTGATGGGCTATAATCTTAAGGCCTCAACAAACCTCAACAAATTGATCTCCTAAAATTATTAAAAATAAAGAAGGAAAAAATAAAAATAATAAAAAAATAATAGGGAAAGATGTTCAAATTATCTCTAACAATAAGGAAGAACCCAAAGAAAAAGAAAAGAAGTAATCTAAATAAAAAAATAAAAATAAATTAAAATAATAATAATATATGTTGAAAAAACTCCAATTAAAAACAAAAACAAAAAAAGTAGGATTAGAGAACCTAAAACCAAAAAAACTGAATAAAGAAAGCAATAAAAAAGAAAAAACAAAAAAAGAAATAAAAAATAATAAAACTAATAATAAATCATTCAAAAAAAATAAACCCCAACAATAAAAAGTACCAAAATCTTGCAATCCAAAAGAAAAAAAATCAGGAAAATCTAAAAAAAACATCTTTAAAAAAAGGAACCTCCTCAAGAGTAAACAAAAACAACTACAAAAACTCAAACTAAATCAACCATATGTCAATATCAACAAGAAAACTGAAACAGATTAAAACTATAATTACTAAAAAAAAAAGATAAATTTAAAAAAAGTACAAAAAGAAGAAAAAATAAACCTAAAAAAACATGAAAACCATGTAAACCAGTCAAACCATAAAAAATAGAGCCATAAACTGAATCATTAATAGAAAAACACAAATAAAAATACTCTTTCAATTGAAAACATAAAAAAATAAAACCTAAGATAATAACATAGAGCAAAAAAAAAGAAACTAGCATTACAGAAGAAACTGAGAAAGAAAAATCAAAAACATAAAAAGAAAAAAAACATAAAGGATAACCTACTATTTTTTCATCCTTTAAGGAAAAAACATTTAATCAACCATGTGCACAAGAAACTATAAAGCTAGAAAAAACTAAAATTAAAGTAACAAAAAAAAGAGAGTATTCAAAATTTACTCCAAAAACTCCTAAAGGAGGCCAAACAGAACCTAATCAACAAGAAGGAGTCAGTGAGAAGTGAAAAAAAGATCAAAAAAAAGAAATAAATAATAATACCTCTGAAACAAGAAACCAAACAAAAGAAAACCTAAATGCTTTTAAAAGTCTTATAGTAAAAAACCCCATAATAGATTCTTTATATAAAAGAAAAAACCAATCAAAAAAAGAAAAGAAAATCATAAAAATAGAAATAACCAACAAAAAAAGATCAGAAAAACTGAATCAAAAAAATAAGCCTAAAACAAAAAATCACAATGAAAAAGCCAACATAAAAGGAGACTTATTAAAACCCAAAATAGGAAAAGGTTTAGAAAAATAAAACATCCATAAAATTATTTTTTTAAATTTAAAAATAAAAATACTAAAACAAATAAATTAAGAAATAGGAAAAAAAAAAATTTAAAAATAATAAAAATAAAAAAAAAAAATTTAAAGAAAAATATTTTAAATAAATATAAAAATAATCAAGCAAAATTACTACAAAAAAAAAATTTAACAAAATAAAAAAAAAGAAAAAACCAAAAGAACAATAGGAGAAAAAACAATAAAAACCTAAAAATTTAAAAAAAAAAGAAAAAAAAGGTGGAAAAGATAATATAAAAAAAAAGTTATAAAAAAAAAATTTACTAAATTTTTTAAAAAAAAAATAAAATCTCAACTCTTTCACTAAATAATAGTAATGGAAAAGATAAAAAAAATAGAATAACAAAAACATAGGAGAAAAAGTGTTTAACAAAAATAAAGTTATTCCAAATTGAACCAAATTTAAATTACCTAGAACTCTAAAAATACAACCATCATTCATACTTAATATTAAACCAAAAGCTATAGAAAAAAATAATAAATCTGGAACAAAAAAAAAAAGATAAGCTGGTGAGAGTATAACTCCAAAAGGGGAAATTTTAAAAATAAACAATCAGCCAAAAAGGCCATC
Organism: Lampetra fluviatilis; assembly: GCF_964198595.1. NCBI lineage: Eukaryota > Metazoa > Chordata > Hyperoartia > Petromyzontiformes > Petromyzontidae > Lampetra > Lampetra fluviatilis. Next base: position 4,526 of record NW_027620651.1, on the reverse strand, counting down.
TATAGAAGAAAATTTAATAAGAGAAGATTGATAATTGTAAAAAGGAAAGCAGCCTCCTTTAGAATAAATAACTAATAAAAAAAAACTTCAATTAGAAATAATTAAACCAAACAAAAATAAAACCCCCAAAACTAAAGAATTTAAAATAATTCTTAAATTTAAAGAAAAAATAAAAAACCTCTCTTTAAAACAAGAAAAAAAATTCATAGAAATAAGAATTAAAAAAGTTTGTAATTCTAAAATAATATAACCATCAACAAAATTAGTAATAACAAAAGATAAAAAAATTAAACAAAAAACAAGAAAATTAATAAAACCACCTAACATCTTAAAAAAAAATAATAAATAAAACTCATTTAAAAATAAAGAAAAAAAAGAAAAAAACATCTAAAAAAAAAAAAAAAATCCTAACAGTAAATAAGGAAATAACAAAACCAGACTACATGTTACTTCCCTAAAATTTAAATCAAAATAACTATCAAAAAAAAAATTAAATTTTCCAAATAAAAAATTAGAAAAAATATAAAAAGGATAATAAAAAGAAAAAAAAAAATAAGGAAAAAGGAAAAAAGACTTATAATAATTAAAAAAAGAAAAGAAAAAAAGAATTTTCAATTCTAAAAAAAAAGACAAAAACAAAGGATAACCTAAATTTAATAAAAATACAAAAAAAAAGAAAAAAGACCATATTGGTAAAACATTAACAACCCCCTTAAAATAAGAATAAAATTTTATTCCAAATCTATAGTAAAAAAAAGTAACTAAAAAAAAAAGTAAAGGAGATAAAAAACTATGATTAATTTGACTTAAACCAAAAACAAAAACAGAATGAGGTAAACTTAAAATAGAAAAATTCATATGACTAATAGAAGAAAAAGCCACTATATATTTCAAATCTTTACAAAAACAACAAGAAAAACAACCTAACAAGCTACTAAACAAAAAAAAAAACTCAAAAAATGAAAAATAAAAATAAATTAAATCAAAAGAAAAAAGATAATAAAAATAAAAACAAAAACCAAAACCTGATAATTTCAACTGCACTCCAGCCAATAAGACAGAACCTAAAAGATTAGAACCACCATGAGTTAAGGGCAATCAAGTATAAAAAGGAAAACTAGGCAATTTTAAAAAAAAAATCATAAAAAAACTAAAACTTATAAGTAACTGGTAAATATCTTCTAAATAATTAAGACCTATTAACCAATCCAAATAAGAAAAACTTCCAAAAACAACATAACCCAAATAAAAACCAGGCAATAAAAAAAAACCCCCCAAAATAGTATAAAAAAAAAAGTAATAAGAGCCCAACCCTGAATTAAAACTAGTAAGCAAAAAAAGAGGAAACATAGAGCTCTCTAAAAAGAAGAAAAAAACAAATAAATTATTAGTAACAAAAGCTAAATCCAAAAAAAAAATTAAAAAGAAAAAAAGATAATAATAAAAAATATTTTTAAAAGAAAAATCTATTAAGAAAAAACACAATAAAACCAAAAATCTAATACCCAATATAAAAAACAAAGAAAAACCTAAAATTAATAAATCAAAATAAACAAAAAAAATTAAAAGAAAAAAAACTTCTAAAATAATAACTAAATTAAAAATATAAAAAGAAAAAGATTTAAAAAAAAAACCAAAAAAATAAAAAAAGAATATAAAAAGGAAAAGAAAAAAAGTATTAAATAACAAAAAAAAAAAATCCTTTTTAAAAAAAACAAATTCACAAAAATAAGAATAATTATAAAAAAAAAAACTATAACCATCTTCAAAAGAAACATAATAAAAAAGATATAAAACCAAAGAAAATAACAAAGAAGAAAAAGAACCTAAATTATAACTTCTTAAAAAAAAGGAAAAAGAATTAGAAAATCAAAAGAAGAAATAGTAATAAAAATTAAAAAAAAAATAATCAAAATTAAAAACATATCTAATGAAGTAAAGAAAAAAATTAAAAGAATTAAAAAGATAATAATGAAAAAAAAATTCAAATGAAAAAATTTGAAAATAAAAACTACAAAAATAACCAAAAATAAAAGATAGGAAAAAAGAAGAAAAAGAATAAAAAAAATGAGAAAATGGAAAATAAAAATTAAAACACAATCAAAAACCTACAAAAAAAGAAAAGAAAAAAAGAAAAAAGAAAGAAACATAAAAATAAAAATCTAAAAAAGAAAAAAAAAAACTTAAGGAAAAAAATCTAAACCTACATAACAAAAGTAACCTAAAAGAGTAAATATTTGTCAACAAAATTAAAAAATAATTAATAGAGTCAAAAAAATAAGAAGAAACTAAAAAAAGACCAGGTTCTTTAGTAAACCAACCTGTACTAAAAGGAAAAGACATCAAATTGATTACTGAAAAAAAAAGACCAAAATAAGAAATAAAAAATAATAAATCATAATTAAAAAAAAAACCAAAAAAACTAACTCCTAAACTTCTTAAATCTTGATAACCTAAATAATTAATAATAACCCCCAAACAAACAAACAAAAAAGCTTTTCAATAAGCATGTCCCAACAAATGATAAAAAGACCAAAAAGAACCATTACCTAAAACAAAAAAACATCAACCTATTTGACTACAAGTGGAAAAAGCTACTATTTTTTTTAAATCCAAACAAGTACACGAAAAAAATGAAGAAAAAAGACAAGTAAAAAAACCAAATAAGGAAAAAAGAAAAAGAAAAAACTCGTTCAAATAACCTAAAAAATAACATTTAAAAGAAAAATAAAAACCAGCAGTAACTAAAGTTGCAGCATGTAAAAGAGAGGATACAGGGGTGGGTCCTTCCATAGCTTCAGGTAATCAAAAATAAAAAGGAAATTGTGAAGACTTTATCAAACTAGGGAAAAAAATAAGAAATCCCAAAAAATTATTAAAATAAAAATCACTAAAACTAAAAAGATGAAAAGAAAAAGAACCAGAATAAAAAAAAAAGAAAACTAAAAAAAAAAGAAAGAAAACATCTCCTAGTCTATTAAAATAAACTGCTTTTAAAGCAGCTCTTACAGAGTATTTCCTGCTCCATCAAAAAGAAATTAAAAAATAACTAAATAAACCAACACCTTCTCAACCAAACAAAACAAAAACTAAATGATCAGAAATTAAAAAAAAAAACATAGAAAATATAAACCCTAACAAAAATAAAAAAAACAAAAAATACCTTTCTTCAAAAGCCATGTACCAAAAAGAGTAGATTAAAACAAAAAAAGAAATCAAACTTAAAGTTAAAACCATTCAGCAAGTAAAATTATCAAAAACAAAAAAAACTGGAGTACCCAAAAAAACAAAACCAGAATAAAAAAAATTAGAAGAAAAAAAAAAGAAGGAAAAAAGAAAAAGGTAAAATAAAAAATAAAAAGAAAGAATAAAAAAAAAAAAAGAAGAAAAAAAAAATAAAAAATAAAATCTTAACAAAAGAAAAAAAAAGAAAAAACAAAAAAAGAATAATAAAGAAAAAAAAAAAGAAAACATCTAATAATTAAAAGACCTAGATTTAAAAGAAAATAAAAATAAACCCATAAAATCAACAAAAAAACCCAATCTTAATTCTAAATAAACCCCAAAAAGGAAAAAAAAAAAAAGGAAAAAGAAAAGAAAAAAAGAATAAAAAGAAAAAAAAAAAAATACAAAAAGAAAAATAACTTCCAACTCAAAAAGAACAAACATTACACATATGGTAAAAAAAGAAAAACCAAAATCCTTAAAAGGAAAAGAAGAAAAACCACATTCATAATCAGAATAAACAGAAAAAGAAGGGTAACTATTTAAAAAAAAAGGAAAAACCAAGAAAAAAAAATAAAAAAAAACAGAAAAAAACAAACCTACTAAAAAACAGAACATCAAAAAGAAAAAAAGAATAAAAAACAAAAAAAATAACTTAATAAATAAAAGGGGTAAGCTATAACCAAAGAACCCAATCAACTAAGAAAAACAGAAGAAAAAAAAAACAAAGAAAAAAAAATTTTTTTTCAAGGAGAAAAATAAAAAGACCTAACTTTAAAACTAAAAAAAAAACTTAAAGAAAATAAAAATAAAAAAAATAAAAAAATTATAAAAACTCCACCTAATTTAGAGGGGAAAGTTCTTAAAATGGCATAAAGCCAAAGAAAATACCATTCAGGCTGAATATGGGAAGGAGTAACTAAAGAATCAGCCAAAATAAAGTTATCCGGATGACTAAAAAAATAAGGAAAAAAAAAAATAAAAAAGAAAAAAAAAAAGAAGAAAATAAAAAACCCTAAAATATCTTTTCAAAAATAATAAGGGTAAAAACTTATCTTATCCAAATTAAAAGAAAAACCCAAAGGATTACTAGAGCCAGAAAAATGTAATAATCAAACATGAAAAAAAGACAAAGCCAATAATAAAAAAGGAAATAAATAATGAAAAGAAAAAAACCTTATTAAAGTAGGTTTACCTACTGAAAAACCTCCCCACAACCAAATTAATAAATCAGAACCAAAAAAAGGTATAGTAGTTAAAAGACTAGTAATTACAGTAGCAGCTCAATAGCTCATAGAGCC
>NW_027620650.1:20000-47500 GCF_964198595.1 Lampetra fluviatilis | reverse complement strand
AGCAATCTAACGACATGAATTGCGAAGACGTTTTTTGAACAATTGTATTCCTTTCCCAAAACATCGAGTGCTAGTGTATAAAACCGCTAGAGAAAATAAATTGGCAGGCGAAACTTAAAAAGGAGAGACCCATGAACAGCATGGCCAGGCGGCTCACCTCGACGTTTTTTCCCCCGAGCAAAGTCCGCCGAGACCCCCTGTATCCCACGGGGATGTACTGGCGTGCACTTAAAGGTTGATGCCGCTCTGTTACTTGGGAAACGAACCACAAGCCAAATCCAGCTAATTTGTGAATGACTTAGCTCTCCTGCTTTCTCGAGAACGTGCTTTTTTCGTCGGATGAAACTTCCACAGGCTTTTCCAGCAGATTTGCACCTGCACTCAAAAAAGTCAAAATTTTTACACATAGACCCCATCAAACGGGAGAAATTGGCCCGGATTGCTCTCATGTGCGTTACGGGGCATCGTTTCTCTCGCGCCGAATTCTCTCGAGCTGGGAAATCGCTCATTTTTGCGTCGCCAAATATCGTACGAACGCCGTGAAACTTCCACAGGCTTTTTCAGCAGATTTGCACCTGCACTCAAAAAAGTCAAAATTTTTACACATAGACCCCATCAAACGGGAGAAATTGGCCCGGATTGCTCTCATGTGCGTTACGGGGCATCGTTTCTCTCGCGCCGAATTCCATCGAGCTGGGAAATCGCTCATTTTTGCGTCGCCAAATATCGTACGAACGCCGTGAAACTTCCACAGGCTTTTTCAGCAGATTTGCACCTGCACTCAAAAAAGTCAAAATTTTTACACATAGACCCCATCAAACGGGAGAAATTGGCCGGGATTGCTCTCATGTGCGTTACGGGGCATCGTTTCTCTCGCTCCGAATTCCATCGAGCTGGGAAATCGCTCATTTTTGCGTCGCCAAATATCGTACGAACGCCGTGAAACTTCCACAGGCTTTTTCAGCAGATTTGCACGTGCACTCAAAAAAGTCAAAATTTTTACACATAGACCCCATCAAACGGGAGAAATTGGCCGGGATTGCTCTCATGTGCGTTACGGGGCATCGTTTCTCTCGCGCCGAATTCCATCGAGCTGGGAAATCGCTCATTTTTGCGTCGCCAAATATCGTACGAACGCCGTGAAACTTCCACAGGCTTTTCCAGCAGATTGGCACGTGCACTCAAAAAAGTCAAAATTTGTACACATAGACCCCATCAAACGGGAGAAATTGGCCGGGATTGCTCTCATGTGCGTTACGGGGCATCGTTTCTCTCGCTCCGAATTCCATCGAGCTGGGAAATCGCTCATTTTTGCGTCGCCAAATATCGTACGAACGCCGTGAAACTTCCACAGGCTTTTCCAGCAGATTTGCACCTGCACTCAAAAAAGTCAAAATTTTTACACATAGACCCCATCAAACGGGAGAAATTGGCCCGGATTGCTCTCATGTGCGTTACGGGGCATCGTTTCTCTCGCGCCGAATTCTCTCGAGCTGGGAAATCGCTCATTTTTGCGTCGCCAAATATCGTACGAACGCCGTGAAACTTCCACAGGCTTTTTCAGCAGATTTGCACGTGCACTCAAAAAAGTCAAAATTTTTACACATAGACCCCATCAAACGGGAGAAATTGGCCCGGATTGCTCTCATGTGCGTTACGGGGCATCGTTTCTGTCGCGCCGAATTCCATCGAGCTGGGAAATCGCTCATTTTTGCGTCGCCAAATATCGTACGAACGCCGTGAAACTTCCACAGGCTTTTTCAGCAGATTTGCACGTGCACTCAAAAAAGTCAAAATTTGTACACATAGACCCCATCAAACGGGAGAAATTGGCCCGGATTGCTCTCATGTGCGTTACGGGGCATCGTTTCTCTCGCGCCGAATTCTCTCGAGCTGGGAAATCGCTCATTTTTGCGTCGCCAAATATCGTACGAACGCCGTGAAACTTCCACAGGCTTTTTCAGCAGATTTGCACGTGCACTCAAAAAAGTCAAAATTTTTACACATAGACCCCATCAAACGGGAGAAATTGGCCCGGATTGCTCTCATGTGCGTTACGGGGCATCGTTTCTGTCGCGCCGAATTCCATCGAGCTGGGAAATCGCTCATTTTTGCGTCGCCAAATATCGTACGAACGCCGTGAAACTTCCACAGGCTTTTCCAGCAGATTTGCACGTGCACTCAAAAAAGTCAAAATTTTTACACATAGACCCCATCAAACGGGAGAAATTGGCCGGGATTGCTCTCATGTGCGTTACGGGGCATCGTTTCTCTCGCGCCGAATTCCATCGAGCTGGGAAATCGCTCATTTTTGCGTCGCCAAATATCGTACGAACGCCGTGAAACTTCCACAGGCTTTTTCAGCAGATTTGCACGTGCACTCAAAAAAGTCAAAATTTGTACACATAGACCCCATCAAACGGGAGAAATTGGCCCGGATTGCTCTCATGTGCGTTACGGGGCATCGTTTCTCTCGCGCCGAATTCTCTCGAGCTGGGAAATCGCTCATTTTTGCGTCGCCAAATATCGTACGAACGCCGTGAAACTTCCACAGGCTTTTTCAGCAGATTTGCACGTGCACTCAAAAAAGTCAAAATTTTTACACATAGACCCCATCAAACGGGAGAAATTGGCCCGGATTGCTCTCATGTGCGTTACGGGGCATCGTTTCTGTCGCGCCGAATTCCATCGAGCTGGGAAATCGCTCATTTTTGCGTCGCCAAATATCGTACGAACGCCGTGAAACTTCCACAGGCTTTTCCAGCAGATTTGCACGTGCACTCAAAAAAGTCAAAATTTTTACACATAGACCCCATCAAACGGGAGAAATTGGCCGGGATTGCTCTCATGTGCGTTACGGGGCATCGTTTCTCTCGCTCCGAATTCCATCGAGCTGGGAAATCGCTCATTTTTGCGTCGCCAAATATCGTACGAACGCCGTGAAACTTCCACAGGCTTTTTCAGCAGATTTGCACGTGCACTCAAAAAAGTCAAAATTTTTACACATAGACCCCATCAAACGGGAGAAATTGGCCGGGATTGCTCTCATGTGCGTTACGGGGCATCGTTTCTCTCGCGCCGAATTCCATCGAGCTGGGAAATCGCTCATTTTTGCGTCGCCAAATATCGTACGAACGCCGTGAAACTTCCACAGGCTTTTCCAGCAGATTGGCACGTGCACTCAAAAAAGTCAAAATTTGTACACATAGACCCCATCAAACGGGAGAAATTGGCCGGGATTGCTCTCATGTGCGTTACGGGGCATCGTTTCTCTCGCTCCGAATTCCATCGAGCTGGGAAATCGCTCATTTTTGCGTCGCCAAATATCGTACGAACGCCGTGAAACTTCCACAGGCTTTTCCAGCAGATTTGCACCTGCACTCAAAAAAGTCAAAATTTTTACACATAGACCCCATCAAACGGGAGAAATTGGCCCGGATTGCTCTCATGTGCGTTACGGGGCATCGTTTCTCTCGCGCCGAATTCTCTCGAGCTGGGAAATCGCTCATTTTTGCGTCGCCAAATATCGTACGAACGCCGTGAAACTTCCACAGGCTTTTTCAGCAGATTTGCACCTGCACTCAAAAAAGTCAAAATTTTTACACATAGACCCCATCAAACGGGAGAAATTGGCCCGGATTGCTCTCATGTGCGTTACGGGGCATCGTTTCTCTCGCGCCGAATTCCATCGAGCTGGGAAATCGCTCATTTTTGCGTCGCCAAATATCGTACGAACGCCGTGAAACTTCCACAGGCTTTTTCAGCAGATTTGCACGTGCACTCAAAAAAGTCAAAATTTTTACACATAGACCCCATCAAACGGGAGAAATTGGCCCGGATTGCTCTCATGTGCGTTACGGGGCATCGTTTCTCTCGCGCCGAATTCTCTCGAGCTGGGAAATCGCTCATTTTTGCGTCGCCAAATATCGTACGAACGCCGTGAAACTTCCACAGGCTTTTTCAGCAGATTTGCACGTGCACTCAAAAAAGTCAAAATTTGTACACATAGACCCCATCAAACGGGAGAAATTGGCCGGGATTGCTCTCATGTGCGTTACGGGGCATCGTTTCTCTCGCTCCGAATTCCATCGAGCTGGGAAATCGCTCATTTTTGCGTCGCCAAATATCGTACGAACGCCGTGAAACTTCCACAGGCTTTTTCAGCAGATTTGCACGTGCACTCAAAAAAGTCAAAATTTTTACACATAGACCCCATCAAACGGGAGAAATTGGCCGGGATTGCTCTCATGTGCGTTACGGGGCATCGTTTCTCTCGCGCCGAATTCCATCGAGCTGGGAAATCGCTCATTTTTGCGTCGCCAAATATCGTACGAACGCCGTGAAACTTCCACAGGCTTTTCCAGCAGATTTGCACGTGCACTCAAAAAAGTCAAAATTTTTACACATAGACCCCATCAAACGGGAGAAATTGGCCCGGATTGCTCTCATGTGCGTTACGGGGCATCGTTTCTCTCGCGCCGAATTCTCTCGAGCTGGGAAATCGCTCATTTTTGCGTCGCCAAATATCGTACGAACGCCGTGAAACTTCCACAGGCTTTTTCAGCAGATTTGCACCTGCACTCCAAAAAGTCAAAATTTTTACACATAGACCCCATCAAACGGGAGAAATTGGCCCGGATTGCTCTCATGTGCGTTACGGGGCATCGTTTCTCTCGCTCCGAATTCCATCGAGCTTGGAAATCGCTCATTTTTGCGTCGCCAAATATCGTACGAACGCCGTGAAACTTCCACAGGCTTTTCCAGCAGATTTGCACCTGCACTCAAAAAAGTCAAAATTTTTACACATAGACCCCATCAAACGGGAGAAATTGGCCCGGATTGCTCTCATGTGCGTTACGGGGCATCGTTTCTGTCGCGCCGAATTCCATCGAGCTGGGAAATCGCTCATTTTTGCGTCGCCAAATATCGTACGAACGCCGTGAAACTTCCACAGGCTTTTCCAGCAGATTGGCACGTGCACTCAAAAAAGTCAAAATTTGTACACATAGACCCCATCAAACGGGAGAAATTGGCCGGGATTGCTCTCATGTGCGTTACGGGGCATCGTTTCTCTCGCTCCGAATTCCATCGAGCTGGGAAATCGCTCATTTTTGCGTCGCCAAATATCGTACGAACGCCGTGAAACTTCCACAGGCTTTTTCAGCAGATTTGCACGTGCACTCAAAAAAGTCAAAATTTGTACACATAGACCCCATCAAACGGGAGAAATTGGCCCGGATTGCTCTCATGTGCGTTACGGGGCATCGTTTCTCTCGCGCCGAATTCCATCGAGCTGGGAAATCGCTCATTTTTGCGTCGCCAAATATCGTACGAACGCCGTGAAACTTCCACAGGCTTTTCCAGCAGATTTGCACCTGCACTCAAAAAAGTCAAAATTTTTACACATAGACCCCATCAAACGGGAGAAATTGGCCCGGATTGCTCTCATGTGCGTTACGGGGCATCGTTTCTCTCGCGCCGAATTCTCTCGAGCTGGGAAATCGCTCATTTTTGCGTCGCCAAATATCGTACGAACGCCGTGAAACTTCCACAGGCTTTTTCAGCAGATTTGCACCTGCACTCAAAAAAGTCAAAATTTTTACACATAGACCCCATCAAACGGGAGAAATTGGCCCGGATTGCTCTCATGTGCGTTACGGGGCATCGTTTCTCTCGCGCCGAATTCCATCGAGCTGGGAAATCGCTCATTTTTGCGTCGCCAAATATCGTACGAACGCCGTGAAACTTCCACAGGCTTTTTCAGCAGATTTGCACGTGCACTCAAAAAAGTCAAAATTTTTACACATAGACCCCATCAAACGGGAGAAATTGGCCCGGATTGCTCTCATGTGCGTTACGGGGCATCGTTTCTCTCGCGCCGAATTCTCTCGAGCTGGGAAATCGCTCATTTTTGCGTCGCCAAATATCGTACGAACGCCGTGAAACTTCCACAGGCTTTTTCAGCAGATTTGCACGTGCACTCAAAAAAGTCAAAATTTGTACACATAGACCCCATCAAACGGGAGAAATTGGCCGGGATTGCTCTCATGTGCGTTACGGGGCATCGTTTCTCTCGCTCCGAATTCCATCGAGCTGGGAAATCGCTCATTTTTGCGTCGCCAAATATCGTACGAACGCCGTGAAACTTCCACAGGCTTTTTCAGCAGATTTGCACGTGCACTCAAAAAAGTCAAAATTTTTACACATAGACCCCATCAAACGGGAGAAATTGGCCGGGATTGCTCTCATGTGCGTTACGGGGCATCGTTTCTCTCGCGCCGAATTCCATCGAGCTGGGAAATCGCTCATTTTTGCGTCGCCAAATATCGTACGAACGCCGTGAAACTTCCACAGGCTTTTCCAGCAGATTTGCACCTGCACTCAAAAAAGTCAAAATTTTTACACATAGACCCCATCAAACGGGAGAAATTGGCCCGGATTGCTCTCATGTGCGTTACGGGGCATCGTTTCTCTCGCTCCGAATTCCATCGAGCTTGGAAATCGCTCATTTTTGCGTCGCCAAATATCGTACGAACGCCGTGAAACTTCCACAGGCTTTTCCAGCAGATTTGCACCTGCACTCAAAAAAGTCAAAATTTTTACACATAGACCCCATCAAACGGGAGAAATTGGCCCGGATTGCTCTCATGTGCGTTACGGGGCATCGTTTCTCTCGCGCCGAATTCTCTCGAGCTGGGAAATCGCTCATTTTTGCGTCGCCAAATATCGTACGAACGCCGTGAAACTTCCACAGGCTTTTTCAGCAGATTTGCACCTGCACTCAAAAAAGTCAAAATTTGTACACATAGACCCCATCAAACGGGAGAAATTGGCCGGGATTGCTCTCATGTGCGTTACGGGGCATCGTTTCTCTCGCTCCGAATTCCATCGAGCTGGGAAATCGCTCATTTTTGCGTCGCCAAATATCGTACGAACGCCGTGAAACTTCCACAGGCTTTTTCAGCAGATTTGCACGTGCACTCAAAAAAGTCAAAATTTGTACACATAGACCCCATCAAACGGGAGAAATTGGCCGGGATTGCTCTCATGTGCGTTACGGGGCATCGTTTCTCTCGCGCCGAATTCCATCGAGCTGGGAAATCGCTCATTTTTGCGTCGCCAAATATCGTACGAACGCCGTGAAACTTCCACAGGCTTTTCCAGCAGATTTGCACGTGCACTCAAAAAAGTCAAAATTTTTACACATAGACCCCATCAAACGGGAGAAATTGGCCCGGATTGCTCTCATGTGCGTTACGGGGCATCGTTTCTCTCGCGCCGAATTCTCTCGAGCTGGGAAATCGCTCATTTTTGCGTCGCCAAATATCGTACGAACGCCGTGAAACTTCCACAGGCTTTTTCAGCAGATTTGCACCTGCACTCAAAAAAGTCAAAATTTTTACACATAGACCCCATCAAACGGAAGAAATTGGCCCGGATTGCTCTCATGTGCGTTACGGGGCATCGTTTCTCTCGCTCCGAATTCCATCGAGCTTGGAAATCGCTCATTTTTGCGTCGCCAAATATCGTACGAACGCCGTGAAACTTCCACAGGCTTTTCCAGCAGATTTGCACCTGCACTCAAAAAAGTCAAAATTTTTACACATAGACCCCATCAAACGGGAGAAATTGGCCCGGATTGCTCTCATGTGCGTTACGGGGCATCGTTTCTGTCGCGCCGAATTCCATCGAGCTGGGAAATCGCTCATTTTTGCGTCGCCAAATATCGTACGAACGCCGTGAAACTTCCACAGGCTTTTCCAGCAGATTGGCACGTGCACTCAAAAAAGTCAAAATTTGTACACATAGACCCCATCAAACGGGAGAAATTGGCCGGGATTGCTCTCATGTGCGTTACGGGGCATCGTTTCTCTCGCTCCGAATTCCATCGAGCTGGGAAATCGCTCATTTTTGCGTCGCCAAATATCGTACGAACGCCGTGAAACTTCCACAGGCTTTTTCAGCAGATTTGCACGTGCACTCAAAAAAGTCAAAATTTGTACACATAGACCCCATCAAACGGGAGAAATTGGCCGGGATTGCTCTCATGTGCGTTACGGGGCATCGTTTCTCTCGCGCCGAATTCCATCGAGCTGGGAAATCGCTCATTTTTGCGTCGCCAAATATCGTACGAACGCCGTGAAACTTCCACAGGCTTTTTCAGCAGATTTGCACGTGCACTCAAAAAAGTCAAAATTTTTACACATAGACCCCATCAAACGGGAGAAATTGGCCCGGATTGCTCTCATGTGCGTTACGGGGCATCGTTTCTCTCGCTCCGAATTCCATCGAGCTTGGAAATCGCTCATTTTTGCGTCGCCAAATATCGTACGAACGCCGTGAAACTTCCACAGGCTTTTCCAGCAGATTTGCACCTGCACTCAAAAAAGTCAAAATTTTTACACATAGACCCCATCAAACGGGAGAAATTGGCCCGGATTGCTCTCATGTGCGTTACGGGGCATCGTTTCTCTCGCGCCGAATTCTCTCGAGCTGGGAAATCGCTCATTTTTGCGTCGCCAAATATCGTACGAACGCCGTGAAACTTCCACAGGCTTTTTCAGCAGATTTGCACCTGCACTCAAAAAAGTCAAAATTTGTACACATAGACCCCATCAAACGGGAGAAATTGGCCGGGATTGCTCTCATGTGCGTTACGGGGCATCGTTTCTCTCGCTCCGAATTCCATCGAGCTGGGAAATCGCTCATTTTTGCGTCGCCAAATATCGTACGAACGCCGTGAAACTTCCACAGGCTTTTTCAGCAGATTTGCACGTGCACTCAAAAAAGTCAAAATTTTTACACATAGACCCCATCAAACGGGAGAAATTGGCCGGGATTGCTCTCATGTGCGTTACGGGGCATCGTTTCTCTCGCGCCGAATTCCATCGAGCTGGGAAATCGCTCATTTTTGCGTCGCCAAATATCGTACGAACGCCGTGAAACTTCCACAGGCTTTTCCAGCAGATTTGCACCTGCACTCAAAAAAGTCAAAATTTTTACACATAGACCCCATCAAACGGGAGAAATTGGCCCGGATTGCTCTCATGTGCGTTACGGGGCATCGTTTCTGTCGCGCCGAATTCCATCGAGCTGGGAAATCGCTCATTTTTGCGTCGCCAAATATCGTACGAACGCCGTGAAACTTCCACAGGCTTTTCCAGCAGATTGGCACGTGCACTCAAAAAAGTCAAAATTTGTACACATAGACCCCATCAAACGGGAGAAATTGGCCCGGATTGCTCTCATGTGCGTTACGGGGCATCGTTTCTCTCGCTCCGAATTCCATCGAGCTTGGAAATCGCTCATTTTTGCGTCGCCAAATATCGTACGAACGCCGTGAAACTTCCACAGGCTTTTCCAGCAGATTTGCACCTGCACTCAAAAAAGTCAAAATTTTTACACATAGACCCCATCAAACGGGAGAAATTGGCCCGGATTGCTCTCATGTGCGTTACGGGGCATCGTTTCTCTCGCGCCGAATTCTCTCGAGCTGGGAAATCGCTCATTTTTGCGTCGCCAAATATCGTACGAACGCCGTGAAACTTCCACAGGCTTTTTCAGCAGATTTGCACCTGCACTCAAAAAAGTCAAAATTTGTACACATAGACCCCATCAAACGGGAGAAATTGGCCGGGATTGCTCTCATGTGCGTTACGGGGCATCGTTTCTCTCGCTCCGAATTCCATCGAGCTGGGAAATCGCTCATTTTTGCGTCGCCAAATATCGTACGAACGCCGTGAAACTTCCACAGGCTTTTTCAGCAGATTTGCACGTGCACTCAAAAAAGTCAAAATTTTTACACATAGACCCCATCAAACGGGAGAAATTGGCCGGGATTGCTCTCATGTGCGTTACGGGGCATCGTTTCTCTCGCGCCGAATTCCATCGAGCTGGGAAATCGCTCATTTTTGCGTCGCCAAATATCGTACGAACGCCGTGAAACTTCCACAGGCTTTTCCAGCAGATTTGCACCTGCACTCAAAAAAGTCAAAATTTTTACACATAGACCCCATCAAACGGGAGAAATTGGCCCGGATTGCTCTCATGTGTGTTACGGGGCATCGTTTCTGTCGCGCCGAATTCCATCGAGCTGGGAAATCGCTCATTTTTGCGTCGCCAAATATCGTACGAACGCCGTGAAACTTCCACAGGCTTTTCCAGCAGATTGGCACGTGCACTCAAAAAAGTCAAAATTTGTACACATAGACCCCATCAAACGGGAGAAATTGGCCGGGATTGCTCTCATGTGCGTTACGGGGCATCGTTTCTCTCGCTCCGAATTCCATCGAGCTGGGAAATCGCTCATTTTTGCGTCGCCAAATATCGTACGAACGCCGTGAAACTTCCACAGGCTTTTTCAGCAGATTTGCACGTGCACTCAAAAAAGTCAAAATTTGTACACATAGACCCCATCAAACGGGAGAAATTGGCCGGGATTGCTCTCATGTGCGTTACGGGGCATCGTTTCTCTCGCGCCGAATTCCATCGAGCTGGGAAATCGCTCATTTTTGCGTCGCCAAATATCGTACGAACGCCGTGAAACTTCCACAGGCTTTTTCAGCAGATTTGCACGTGCACTCAAAAAAGTCAAAATTTTTACACATAGACCCCATCAAACGGGAGAAATTGGCCCGGATTGCTCTCATGTGCGTTACGGGGCATCGTTTCTCTCGCTCCGAATTCCATCGAGCTTGGAAATCGCTCATTTTTGCGTCGCCAAATATCGTACGAACGCCGTGAAACTTCCACAGGCTTTTCCAGCAGATTTGCACCTGCACTCAAAAAAGTCAAAATTTTTACACATAGACCCCATCAAACGGGAGAAATTGGCCCGGATTGCTCTCATGTGCGTTACGGGGCATCGTTTCTCTCGCGCCGAATTCTCTCGAGCTGGGAAATCGCTCATTTTTGCGTCGCCAAATATCGTACGAACGCCGTGAAACTTCCACAGGCTTTTTCAGCAGATTTGCACCTGCACTCAAAAAAGTCAAAATTTGTACACATAGACCCCATCAAACGGGAGAAATTGGCCGGGATTGCTCTCATGTGCGTTACGGGGCATCGTTTCTCTCGCTCCGAATTCCATCGAGCTGGGAAATCGCTCATTTTTGCGTCGCCAAATATCGTACGAACGCCGTGAAACTTCCACAGGCTTTTTCAGCAGATTTGCACGTGCACTCAAAAAAGTCAAAATTTTTACACATAGACCCCATCAAACGGGAGAAATTGGCCGGGATTGCTCTCATGTGCGTTACGGGGCATCGTTTCTCTCGCTCCGAATTCCATCGAGCTTGGAAATCGCTCATTTTTGCGTCGCCAAATATCGTACGAACGCCGTGAAACTTCCACAGGCTTTTCCAGCAGATTTGCACCTGCACTCAAAAAAGTCAAAATTTTTACACATAGACCCCATCAAACGGGAGAAATTGGCCCGGATTGCTCTCATGTGCGTTACGGGGCATCGTTTCTCTCGCGCCGAATTCTCTCGAGCTGGGAAATCGCTCATTTTTGCGTCGCCAAATATCGTACGAACGCCGTGAAACTTCCACAGGCTTTTTCAGCAGATTTGCACCTGCACTCAAAAAAGTCAAAATTTGTACACATAGACCCCATCAAACGGGAGAAATTGGCCGGGATTGCTCTCATGTGCGTTACGGGGCATCGTTTCTCTCGCTCCGAATTCCATCGAGCTGGGAAATCGCTCATTTTTGCGTCGCCAAATATCGTACGAACGCCGTGAAACTTCCACAGGCTTTTTCAGCAGATTTGCACGTGCACTCAAAAAAGTCAAAATTTGTACACATAGACCCCATCAAACGGGAGAAATTGGCCGGGATTGCTCTCATGTGCGTTACGGGGCATCGTTTCTCTCGCGCCGAATTCCATCGAGCTGGGAAATCGCTCATTTTTGCGTCGCCAAATATCGTACGAACGCCGTGAAACTTCCACAGGCTTTTCCAGCAGATTTGCACGTGCACTCAAAAAAGTCAAAATTTTTACACATAGACCCCATCAAACGGGAGAAATTGGCCCGGATTGCTCTCATGTGCGTTACGGGGCATCGTTTCTCTCGCGCCGAATTCTCTCGAGCTGGGAAATCGCTCATTTTTGCGTCGCCAAATATCGTACGAACGCCGTGAAACTTCCACAGGCTTTTTCAGCAGATTTGCACCTGCACTCAAAAAAGTCAAAATTTTTACACATAGACCCCATCAAACGGGAGAAATTGGCCCGGATTGCTCTCATGTGCGTTACGGGGCATCGTTTCTCTCGCTCCGAATTCCATCGAGCTTGGAAATCGCTCATTTTTGCGTCGCCAAATATCGTACGAACGCCGTGAAACTTCCACAGGCTTTTCCAGCAGATTTGCACCTGCACTCAAAAAAGTCAAAATTTTTACACATAGACCCCATCAAACGGGAGAAATTGGCCCGGATTGCTCTCATGTGCGTTACGGGGCATCGTTTCTGTCGCGCCGAATTCCATCGAGCTGGGAAATCGCTCATTTTTGCGTCGCCAAATATCGTACGAACGCCGTGAAACTTCCACAGGCTTTTCCAGCAGATTGGCACGTGCACTCAAAAAAGTCAAAATTTGTACACATAGACCCCATCAAACGGGAGAAATTGGCCGGGATTGCTCTCATGTGCGTTACGGGGCATCGTTTCTCTCGCTCCGAATTCCATCGAGCTGGGAAATCGCTCATTTTTGCGTCGCCAAATATCGTACGAACGCCGTGAAACTTCCACAGGCTTTTTCAGCAGATTTGCACGTGCACTCAAAAAAGTCAAAATTTGTACACATAGACCCCATCAAACAGGAGAAATTGGCCGGGATTGCTCTCATGTGCGTTACGGGGCATCGTTTCTCTCGCGCCGAATTCCATCGAGCTGGGAAATCGCTCATTTTTGCGTCGCCAAATATCGTACGAACGCCGTGAAACTTCCACAGGCTTTTTCAGCAGATTTGCACGTGCACTCAAAAAAGTCAAAATTTTTACACATAGACCCCATCAAACGGGAGAAATTGGCCCGGATTGCTCTCATGTGCGTTACGGGGCATCGTTTCTCTCGCTCCGAATTCCATCGAGCTTGGAAATCGCTCATTTTTGCGTCGCCAAATATCGTACGAACGCCGTGAAACTTCCACAGGCTTTTCCAGCAGATTTGCACCTGCACTCAAAAAAGTCAAAATTTTTACACATAGACCCCATCAAACGGGAGAAATTGGCCCGGATTGCTCTCATGTGCGTTACGGGGCATCGTTTCTCTCGCGCCGAATTCTCTCGAGCTGGGAAATCGCTCATTTTTGCGTCGCCAAATATCGTACGAACGCCGTGAAACTTCCACAGGCTTTTTCAGCAGATTTGCACCTGCACTCAAAAAAGTCAAAATTTGTACACATAGACCCCATCAAACGGGAGAAATTGGCCGGGATTGCTCTCATGTGCGTTACGGGGCATCGTTTCTCTCGCTCCGAATTCCATCGAGCTGGGAAATCGCTCATTTTTGCGTCGCCAAATATCGTACGAACGCCGTGAAACTTCCACAGGCTTTTTCAGCAGATTTGCACGTGCACTCAAAAAAGTCAAAATTTTTACACATAGACCCCATCAAACGGGAGAAATTGGCCGGGATTGCTCTCATGTGCGTTACGGGGCATCGTTTCTCTCGCGCCGAATTCCATCGAGCTGGGAAATCGCTCATTTTTGCGTCGCCAAATATCGTACGAACGCCGTGAAACTTCCACAGGCTTTTCCAGCAGATTTGCACCTGCACTCAAAAAAGTCAAAATTTTTACACATAGACCCCATCAAACGGGAGAAATTGGCCCGGATTGCTCTCATGTGCGTTACGGGGCATCGTTTCTGTCGCGCCGAATTCCATCGAGCTGGGAAATCGCTCATTTTTGCGTCGCCAAATATCGTACGAACGCCGTGTGAAACTTCCACAGGCTTTTCCAGCAGATTTGCACGTGCACTCAAAAAAGTCAAAATTTTTACACATAGACCCCATCAAACGGGAGAAATTGGCCCGGATTGCTCTCATGTGCGTTACGGGGCATCGTTTCTCTCGCGCCGAATTCTCTCGAGCTGGGAAATCGCTCATTTTTGCGTCGCCAAATATCGTACGAACGCCGTGAAACTTCCACAGGCTTTTTCAGCAGATTTGCACGTGCACTCAAAAAAGTCAAAATTTTTACACATAGACCCCATCAAACGGGAGAAATTGGCCGGGATTGCTCTCATGTGCGTTACGGGGCATCGTTTCTCTCGCTCCGAATTCCATCGAGCTGGGAAATCGCTCATTTTTGCGTCGCCAAATATCGTACGAACGCCGTGAAACTTCCACAGGCTTTTCCAGCAGATTTGCACCTGCACTCAAAAAAGTCAAAATTTTTACACATAGACCCCATCAAACGGGAGAAATTGGCCCGGATTGCTCTCATGTGCGTTACGGGGCATCGTTTCTCTCGCGCCGAATTCTCTCGAGCTGGGAAATCGCTCATTTTTTGCGTCGCCAAATATCGTACGAACGCCGTGAAACTTCCACAGGCTTTTTCAGCAGATTTGCACCTGCACTCAAAAAGTCAAAATTTGTACACATAGACCCCATCAAACGGGAGAAATTGGCCCGGATTGCTCTCATGTGCGTTACGGGGCATCGTTTCTCTCGCTCCGAATTCCATCGAGCTTGGAAATCGCTCATTTTTGCGTCGCCAAATATCGTACGAACGCCGTGAAACTTCCACAGGCTTTTCCAGCAGATTTGCACCTGCACTCAAAAAAGTCAAAATTTTTACACATAGACCCCATCAAACGGGAGAAATTGGCCCGGATTGCTCTCATGTGCGTTACGGGGCATCGTTTCTGTCGCGCCGAATTCCATCGAGCTGGGAAATCGCTCATTTTTTGCGTCGCCAAATATCGTACGAACGCCGTGAAACTTCCACAGGCTTTTCCAGCAGATTGGCACGTGCACTCAAAAAAGTCAAAATTTGTACACATAGACCCCATCAAACGGGAGAAATTGGCCGGGATTGCTCTCATGTGCGTTACGGGGCATCGTTTCTCTCGCTCCGAATTCCATCGAGCTGGGAAATCGCTCATTTTTGCGTCGCCAAATATCGTACGAACGCCGTGAAACTTCCACAGGCTTTTTCAGCAGATTTGCACCTGCACTCAAAAAGTCAAAATTTTTACACATAGACCCCATCAAACGGGAGAAATTGGCCCGGATTGCTCTCATGTGCGTTACGGGGCATCGTTTCTCTCGCGCCGAATTCCATCGAGCTGGGAAATCGCTCATTTTTGCGTCGCCAAATATCGTACGAACGCCGTGAAACTTCCACAGGCTTTTTCAGCAGATTTGCACGTGCACTCAAAAAGTCAAAATTTGTACACATAGACCCCATCAAACGGGAGAAATTGGCCCGGATTGCTCTCATGTGCGTTACGGGGCATCGTTTCTCTCGCGCCGAATTCTCTCGAGCTGGGAAATCGCTCATTTTTGCGTCGCCAAATATCGTACGAACGCCGTGAAACTTCCACAGGCTTTTTCAGCAGATTTGCACGTGCACTCAAAAAAGTCAAAATTTGTACA
This sequence comes from Lampetra fluviatilis, assembly GCF_964198595.1. Classification (NCBI taxonomy): domain Eukaryota; kingdom Metazoa; phylum Chordata; class Hyperoartia; order Petromyzontiformes; family Petromyzontidae; genus Lampetra; species Lampetra fluviatilis. Next base: position 31,895 of record NW_027620650.1, on the reverse strand, counting down.
CATAGACCCCATCAAACGGGAGAAATTGGCCGGGATTGCTCTCATGTGCGTTACGGGGCATCGTTTCTCTCGCTCCGAATTCCATCGAGCTGGGAAATCGCTCATTTTTGCGTCGCCAAATATCGTACGAACGCCGTGAAACTTCCACAGGCTTTTTCAGCAGATTTGCACGTGCACTCAAAAAAGTCAAAATTTTTACACATAGACCCCATCAAACGGGAGAAATTGGCCGGAGATTGCTCTCATGTGCGTTACGGGGCATCGTTTCTCTCGCGCCGAATTCCATCGAGCTGGGAAATCGCTCATTTTTGCGTCGCCAAATATCGTACGAACGCCGTGAAACTTCCACAGGCTTTTCCAGCAGATTTGCACCTGCACTCAAAAAAGTCAAAATTTTTACACATAGACCCCATCAAACGGGAGAAATTGGCCCGGATTGCTCTCATGTGCGTTACGGGGCATCGTTTCTCTCGCTCCGAATTCCATCGAGCTTGGAAATCGCTCATTTTTGCGTCGCCAAATATCGTACGAACGCCGTGAAACTTCCACAGGCTTTTCAGCAGATTTGCACCTGCACTCAAAAAAGTCAAAATTTTTACACATAGACCCCATCAAACGGGAGAAATTGGCCCGGATTGCTCTCATGTGCGTTACGGGGCATCGTTTCTCTCGCGCCGAATTCTCTCGAGCTGGGAAATCGCTCATTTTTGCGTCGCCAAATATCGTACGAACGCCGTGAAACTTCCACAGGCTTTTTCAGCAGATTTGCACCTGCACTCAAAAAGTCAAAATTTGTACACATAGACCCCATCAAACGGGAGAAATTGGCCGGGATTGCTCTCATGTGCGTTACGGGGCATCGTTTCTCTCGCTCCGAATTCCATCGAGCTGGGAAATCGCTCATTTTTGCGTCGCCAAATATCGTACGAACGCCGTGAAACTTCCACAGGCTTTTTCAGCAGATTTGCACGTGCACTCAAAAAAGTCAAAATTTGTACACATAGACCCCATCAAACGGGAGAAATTGGCCGGGATTGCTCTCATGTGCGTTACGGGGCATCGTTTCTCTCGCGCCGAATTCCATCGAGCTGGGAAATCGCTCATTTTTGCGTCGCCAAATATCGTACGAACGCCGTGAAACTTCCACAGGCTTTTCCAGCAGATTTGCACGTGCACTCAAAAAAGTCAAAATTTTTACACATAGACCCCATCAAACGGGAGAAATTGGCCCGGATTGCTCTCATGTGCGTTACGGGGCATCGTTTCTCTCGCGCCGAATTCTCTCGAGCTGGGAAATCGCTCATTTTTGCGTCGCCAAATATCGTACGAACGCCGTGAAACTTCCACAGGCTTTTCCAGCAGATTTGCACGTGCACTCAAAAAAGTCAAAATTTTTACACATAGACCCCATCAAACGGGAGAAATTGGCCGGGATTGCTCTCATGTGCGTTACGGGGCATCGTTTCTCTCGCTCCGAATTCCATCGAGCTGGGAAATCGCTCATTTTTGCGTCGCCAAATATCGTACGAACGCCGTGAAACTTCCACAGGCTTTTTCAGCAGATTTGCACGTGCACTCAAAAAAGTCAAAATTTTTACACATAGACCCCATCAAACGGGAGAAATTGGCCGGGATTGCTCTCATGTGCGTTACGGGGCATCGTTTCTCTCGCGCCGAATTCCATCGAGCTGGGAAATCGCTCATTTTTGCGTCGCCAAATATCGTACGAACGCCGTGAAACTTCCACAGGCTTTTCCAGCAGATTGGCACGTGCACTCAAAAAAGTCAAAATTTGTACACATAGACCCCATCAAACGGGAGAAATTGGCCGGGATTGCTCTCATGTGCGTTACGGGGCATCGTTTCTCTCGCTCCGAATTCCATCGAGCTGGGAAATCGCTCATTTTTGCGTCGCCAAATATCGTACGAACGCCGTGAAACTTCCACAGGCTTTTCCAGCAGATTTGCACCTGCACTCAAAAAAGTCAAAATTTTTACACATAGACCCCATCAAACGGGAGAAATTGGCCCGGATTGCTCTCATGTGCGTTACGGGGCATCGTTTCTCTCGCGCCGAATTCTCTCGAGCTGGGAAATCGCTCATTTTTGCGTCGCCAAATATCGTACGAACGCCGTGAAACTTCCACAGGCTTTTTCAGCAGATTTGCACCTGCACTCAAAAAAGTCAAAATTTTTACACATAGACCCCATCAAACGGGAGAAATTGGCCCGGATTGCTCTCATGTGCGTTACGGGGCATCGTTTCTCTCGCGCCGAATTCCATCGAGCTGGGAAATCGCTCATTTTTGCGTCGCCAAATATCGTACGAACGCCGTGAAACTTCCACAGGCTTTTTCAGCAGATTTGCACGTGCACTCAAAAAAGTCAAAATTTGTACACATAGACCCCATCAAACGGGAGAAATTGGCCCGGATTGCTCTCATGTGCGTTACGGGGCATCGTTTCTCTCGCGCCGAATTCTCTCGAGCTGGGAAATCGCTCATTTTTGCGTCGCCAAATATCGTACGAACGCCGTGAAACTTCCACAGGCTTTTTCAGCAGATTTGCACCTGCACTCAAAAAAGTCAAAATTTTTACACATAGACCCCATCAAACGGGAGAAATTGGCCCGGATTGCTCTCATGTGCGTTACGGGGCATCGTTTCTGTCGCGCCGAATTCCATCGAGCTGGGAAATCGCTCATTTTTGCGTCGCCAAATATCGTACGAACGCCGTGAAACTTCCACAGGCTTTTCCAGCAGATTTGCACGTGCACTCAAAAAAGTCAAAATTTTTACACATAGACCCCATCAAACGGGAGAAATTGGCCCGGATTGCTCTCATGTGCGTTACGGGGCATCGTTTCTCTCGCGCCGAATTCTCTCGAGCTGGGAAATCGCTCATTTTTGCGTCGCCAAATATCGTACGAACGCCGTGAAACTTCCACAGGCTTTTTCAGCAGATTTGCACGTGCACTCAAAAAAGTCAAAATTTTTACACATAGACCCCATCAAACGGGAGAAATTGGCCGGGATTGCTCTCATGTGCGTTACGGGGCATCGTTTCTCTCGCTCCGAATTCCATCGAGCTGGGAAATCGCTCATTTTTGCGTCGCCAAATATCGTACGAACGCCGTGAAACTTCCACAGGCTTTTTCAGCAGATTTGCACGTGCACTCAAAAAAGTCAAAATTTTTACACATAGACCCCATCAAACGGGAGAAATTGGCCGGGATTGCTCTCATGTGCGTTACGGGGCATCGTTTCTCTCGCGCCGAATTCCATCGAGCTGGGAAATCGCTCATTTTTGCGTCGCCAAATATCGTACGAACGCCGTGAAACTTCCACAGGCTTTTTCAGCAGATTGGCACGTGCACTCAAAAAAGTCAAAATTTGTACACATAGACCCCATCAAACGGGAGAAATTGGCCGGGATTGCTCTCATGTGCGTTACGGGGCATCGTTTCTCTCGCTCCGAATTCCATCGAGCTGGGAAATCGCTCATTTTTGCGTCGCCAAATATCGTACGAACGCCGTGAAACTTCCACAGGCTTTTCCAGCAGATTTGCACCTGCACTCAAAAAAGTCAAAATTTTTACACATAGACCCCATCAAACGGGAGAAATTGGCCCGGATTGCTCTCATGTGCGTTACGGGGCATCGTTTCTCTCGCGCCGAATTCTCTCGAGCTGGGAAATCGCTCATTTTTGCGTCGCCAAATATCGTACGAACGCCGTGAAACTTCCACAGGCTTTTTCAGCAGATTTGCACGTGCACTCAAAAAAGTCAAAATTTTTACACATAGACCCCATCAAACGGGAGAAATTGGCCCGGATTGCTCTCATGTGCGTTACGGGGCATCGTTTCTGTCGCGCCGAATTCCATCGAGCTGGGAAATCGCTCATTTTTGCGTCGCCAAATATCGTACGAACGCCGTGAAACTTCCACAGGCTTTTTCAGCAGATTTGCACGTGCACTCAAAAAAGTCAAAATTTGTACACATAGACCCCATCAAACGGGAGAAATTGGCCCGGATTGCTCTCATGTGCGTTACGGGGCATCGTTTCTCTCGCGCCGAATTCTCTCGAGCTGGGAAATCGCTCATTTTTGCGTCGCCAAATATCGTACGAACGCCGTGAAACTTCCACAGGCTTTTTCAGCAGATTTGCACGTGCACTCAAAAAAGTCAAAATTTTTACACATAGACCCCATCAAACGGGAGAAATTGGCCCGGATTGCTCTCATGTGCGTTACGGGGCATCGTTTCTGTCGCGCCGAATTCCATCGAGCTGGGAAATCGCTCATTTTTGCGTCGCCAAATATCGTACGAACGCCGTGAAACTTCCACAGGCTTTTCCAGCAGATTTGCACGTGCACTCAAAAAAGTCAAAATTTTTACACATAGACCCCATCAAACGGGAGAAATTGGCCGGGATTGCTCTCATGTGCGTTACGGGGCATCGTTTCTCTCGCGCCGAATTCCATCGAGCTGGGAAATCGCTCATTTTTGCGTCGCCAAATATCGTACGAACGCCGTGAAACTTCCACAGGCTTTTCCAGCAGATTTGCACGTGCACTCAAAAAAGTCAAAATTTTTACACATAGACCCCATCAAACGGGAGAAATTGGCCCGGATTGCTCTCATGTGCGTTACGGGGCATCGTTTCTCTCGCGCCGAATTCTCTCGAGCTGGGAAATCGCTCATTTTTGCGTCGCCAAATATCGTACGAACGCCGTGAAACTTCCACAGGCTTTTTCAGCAGATTTGCACCTGCACTCCAAAAAGTCAAAATTTTTACACATAGACCCCATCAAACGGGAGAAATTGGCCCGGATTGCTCTCATGTGCGTTACGGGGCATCGTTTCTCTCGCTCCGAATTCCATCGAGCTTGGAAATCGCTCATTTTTGCGTCGCCAAATATCGTACGAACGCCGTGAAACTTCCACAGGCTTTTCCAGCAGATTTGCACCTGCACTCAAAAAAGTCAAAATTTTTACACATAGACCCCATCAAACGGGAGAAATTGGCCCGGATTGCTCTCATGTGCGTTACGGGGCATCGTTTCTGTCGCGCCGAATTCCATCGAGCTGGGAAATCGCTCATTTTTGCGTCGCCAAATATCGTACGAACGCCGTGAAACTTCCACAGGCTTTTCCAGCAGATTGGCACGTGCACTCAAAAAAGTCAAAATTTGTACACATAGACCCCATCAAACGGGAGAAATTGGCCGGGATTGCTCTCATGTGCGTTACGGGGCATCGTTTCTCTCGCTCCGAATTCCATCGAGCTGGGAAATCGCTCATTTTTGCGTCGCCAAATATCGTACGAACGCCGTGAAACTTCCACAGGCTTTTTCAGCAGATTTGCACGTGCACTCAAAAAAGTCAAAATTTGTACACATAGACCCCATCAAACGGGAGAAATTGGCCCGGATTGCTCTCATGTGCGTTACGGGGCATCGTTTCTCTCGCGCCGAATTCCATCGAGCTGGGAAATCGCTCATTTTTGCGTCGCCAAATATCGTACGAACGCCGTGAAACTTCCACAGGCTTTTCCAGCAGATTTGCACCTGCACTCAAAAAAGTCAAAATTTTTACACATAGACCCCATCAAACGGGAGAAATTGGCCCGGATTGCTCTCATGTGCGTTACGGGGCATCGTTTCTCTCGCGCCGAATTCTCTCGAGCTGGGAAATCGCTCATTTTTGCGTCGCCAAATATCGTACGAACGCCGTGAAACTTCCACAGGCTTTTTCAGCAGATTTGCACCTGCACTCAAAAAAGTCAAAATTTTTACACATAGACCCCATCAAACGGGAGAAATTGGCCCGGATTGCTCTCATGTGCGTTACGGGGCATCGTTTCTCTCGCGCCGAATTCCATCGAGCTGGGAAATCGCTCATTTTTGCGTCGCCAAATATCGTACGAACGCCGTGAAACTTCCACAGGCTTTTTCAGCAGATTTGCACGTGCACTCAAAAAAGTCAAAATTTTTACACATAGACCCCATCAAACGGGAGAAATTGGCCCGGATTGCTCTCATGTGCGTTACGGGGCATCGTTTCTCTCGCGCCGAATTCTCTCGAGCTGGGAAATCGCTCATTTTTGCGTCGCCAAATATCGTACGAACGCCGTGAAACTTCCACAGGCTTTTTCAGCAGATTTGCACGTGCACTCAAAAAAGTCAAAATTTGTACACATAGACCCCATCAAACGGGAGAAATTGGCCGGGATTGCTCTCATGTGCGTTACGGGGCATCGTTTCTCTCGCTCCGAATTCCATCGAGCTGGGAAATCGCTCATTTTTGCGTCGCCAAATATCGTACGAACGCCGTGAAACTTCCACAGGCTTTTTCAGCAGATTTGCACGTGCACTCAAAAAAGTCAAAATTTTTACACATAGACCCCATCAAACGGGAGAAATTGGCCGGGATTGCTCTCATGTGCGTTACGGGGCATCGTTTCTCTCGCGCCGAATTCCATCGAGCTGGGAAATCGCTCATTTTTGCGTCGCCAAATATCGTACGAACGCCGTGAAACTTCCACAGGCTTTTCCAGCAGATTTGCACCTGCACTCAAAAAAGTCAAAATTTTTACACATAGACCCCATCAAACGGGAGAAATTGGCCCGGATTGCTCTCATGTGCGTTACGGGGCATCGTTTCTCTCGCTCCGAATTCCATCGAGCTTGGAAATCGCTCATTTTTGCGTCGCCAAATATCGTACGAACGCCGTGAAACTTCCACAGGCTTTTCCAGCAGATTTGCACCTGCACTCAAAAAAGTCAAAATTTTTACACATAGACCCCATCAAACGGGAGAAATTGGCCCGGATTGCTCTCATGTGCGTTACGGGGCATCGTTTCTCTCGCGCCGAATTCTCTCGAGCTGGGAAATCGCTCATTTTTGCGTCGCCAAATATCGTACGAACGCCGTGAAACTTCCACAGGCTTTTTCAGCAGATTTGCACCTGCACTCAAAAAAGTCAAAATTTGTACACATAGACCCCATCAAACGGGAGAAATTGGCCGGGATTGCTCTCATGTGCGTTACGGGGCATCGTTTCTCTCGCTCCGAATTCCATCGAGCTGGGAAATCGCTCATTTTTGCGTCGCCAAATATCGTACGAACGCCGTGAAACTTCCACAGGCTTTTTCAGCAGATTTGCACGTGCACTCAAAAAAGTCAAAATTTGTACACATAGACCCCATCAAACGGGAGAAATTGGCCGGGATTGCTCTCATGTGCGTTACGGGGCATCGTTTCTCTCGCGCCGAATTCCATCGAGCTGGGAAATCGCTCATTTTTGCGTCGCCAAATATCGTACGAACGCCGTGAAACTTCCACAGGCTTTTCCAGCAGATTTGCACGTGCACTCAAAAAAGTCAAAATTTTTACACATAGACCCCATCAAACGGGAGAAATTGGCCCGGATTGCTCTCATGTGCGTTACGGGGCATCGTTTCTCTCGCGCCGAATTCTCTCGAGCTGGGAAATCGCTCATTTTTGCGTCGCCAAATATCGTACGAACGCCGTGAAACTTCCACAGGCTTTTTCAGCAGATTTGCACCTGCACTCAAAAAAGTCAAAATTTTTACACATAGACCCCATCAAACGGGAGAAATTGGCCCGGATTGCTCTCATGTGCGTTACGGGGCATCGTTTCTCTCGCTCCGAATTCCATCGAGCTTGGAAATCGCTCATTTTTGCGTCGCCAAATATCGTACGAACGCCGTGAAACTTCCACAGGCTTTTCCAGCAGATTTGCACCTGCACTCAAAAAAGTCAAAATTTTTACACATAGACCCCATCAAACGGGAGAAATTGGCCCGGATTGCTCTCATGTGCGTTACGGGGCATCGTTTCTGTCGCGCCGAATTCCATCGAGCTGGGAAATCGCTCATTTTTGCGTCGCCAAATATCGTACGAACGCCGTGAAACTTCCACAGGCTTTTCCAGCAGATTGGCACGTGCACTCAAAAAAGTCAAAATTTGTACACATAGACCCCATCAAACGGGAGAAATTGGCCGGGATTGCTCTCATGTGCGTTACGGGGCATCGTTTCTCTCGCTCCGAATTCCATCGAGCTGGGAAATCGCTCATTTTTGCGTCGCCAAATATCGTACGAACGCCGTGAAACTTCCACAGGCTTTTTCAGCAGATTTGCACGTGCACTCAAAAAAGTCAAAATTTGTACACATAGACCCCATCAAACGGGAGAAATTGGCCGGGATTGCTCTCATGTGCGTTACGGGGCATCGTTTCTCTCGCGCCGAATTCCATCGAGCTGGGAAATCGCTCATTTTTGCGTCGCCAAATATCGTACGAACGCCGTGAAACTTCCACAGGCTTTTTCAGCAGATTTGCACGTGCACTCAAAAAAGTCAAAATTTTTACACATAGACCCCATCAAACGGGAGAAATTGGCCCGGATTGCTCTCATGTGCGTTACGGGGCATCGTTTCTCTCGCGCCGAATTCCATCGAGCTGGGAAATCGCTCATTTTTGCGTCGCCAAATATCGTACGAACGCCGTGAAACTTCCACAGGCTTTTCCAGCAGATTGGCACGTGCACTCAAAAAAGTCAAAATTTGTACACATAGACCCCATCAAACGGGAGAAATTGGCCGGGATTGCTCTCATGTGCGTTACGGGGCATCGTTTCTCTCGCTCCGAATTCCATCGAGCTGGGAAATCGCTCATTTTTGCGTCGCCAAATATCGTACGAACGCCGTGAAACTTCCACAGGCTTTTCCAGCAGATTTGCACCTGCACTCAAAAAAGTCAAAATTTTTACACATAGACCCCATCAAACGGGAGAAATTGGCCCGGATTGCTCTCATGTGCGTTACGGGGCATCGTTTCTCTCGCGCCGAATTCTCTCGAGCTGGGAAATCGCTCATTTTTGCGTCGCCAAATATCGTACGAACGCCGTGAAACTTCCACAGGCTTTTTCAGCAGATTTGCACCTGCACTCAAAAAAGTCAAAATTTTTACACATAGACCCCATCAAACGGGAGAAATTGGCCCGGATTGCTCTCATGTGCGTTACGGGGCATCGTTTCTCTCGCGCCGAATTCCATCGAGCTGGGAAATCGCTCATTTTTGCGTCGCCAAATATCGTACGAACGCCGTGAAACTTCCACAGGCTTTTCCAGCAGATTTGCACCTGCACTCAAAAAAGTCAAAATTTTTACACATAGACCCCATCAAACGGGAGAAATTGGCCCGGATTGCTCTCATGTGCGTTACGGGGCATCGTTTCTCTCGCTCCGAATTCCATCGAGCTTGGAAATCGCTCATTTTTGCGTCGCCAAATATCGTACGAACGCCGTGAAACTTCCACAGGCTTTTCCAGCAGATTTGCACCTGCACTCAAAAAAGTCAAAATTTTTACACATAGACCCCATCAAACGGGAGAAATTGGCCCGGATTGCTCTCATGTGCGTTACGGGGCATCGTTTCTCTCGCGCCGAATTCTCTCGAGCTGGGAAATCGCTCATTTTTGCGTCGCCAAATATCGTACGAACGCCGTGAAACTTCCACAGGCTTTTTCAGCAGATTTGCACCTGCACTCAAAAAAGTCAAAATTTGTACACATAGACCCCATCAAACGGGAGAAATTGGCCGGGATTGCTCTCATGTGCGTTACGGGGCATCGTTTCTCTCGCTCCGAATTCCATCGAGCTGGGAAATCGCTCATTTTTGCGTCGCCAAATATCGTACGAACGCCGTGAAACTTCCACAGGCTTTTTCAGCAGATTTGCACGTGCACTCAAAAAAGTCAAAATTTGTACACATAGACCCCATCAAACGGGAGAAATTGGCCGGGATTGCTCTCATGTGCGTTACGGGGCATCGTTTCTCTCGCGCCGAATTCCATCGAGCTGGGAAATCGCTCATTTTTGCGTCGCCAAATATCGTACGAACGCCGTGAAACTTCCACAGGCTTTTCCAGCAGATTTGCACGTGCACTCAAAAAAGTCAAAATTTTTACACATAGACCCCATCAAACGGGAGAAATTGGCCCGGATTGCTCTCATGTGCGTTACGGGGCATCGTTTCTCTCGCGCCGAATTCTCTCGAGCTGGGAAATCGCTCATTTTTGCGTCGCCAAATATCGTACGAACGCCGTGAAACTTCCACAGGCTTTTTCAGCAGATTTGCACCTGCACTCAAAAAAGTCAAAATTTTTACACATAGACCCCATCAAACGGGAGAAATTGGCCCGGATTGCTCTCATGTGCGTTACGGGGCATCGTTTCTCTCGCTCCGAATTCCATCGAGCTTGGAAATCGCTCATTTTTGCGTCGCCAAATATCGTACGAACGCCGTGAAACTTCCACAGGCTTTTCCAGCAGATTTGCACCTGCACTCAAAAAAGTCAAAATTTTTACACATAGACCCCATCAAACGGGAGAAATTGGCCCGGATTGCTCTCATGTGCGTTACGGGGCATCGTTTCTGTCGCGCCGAATTCCATCGAGCTGGGAAATCGCTCATTTTTGCGTCGCCAAATATCGTACGAACGCCGTGAAACTTCCACAGGCTTTTCCAGCAGATTGGCACGTGCACTCAAAAAAGTCAAAATTTGTACACATAGACCCCATCAAACGGGAGAAATTGGCCGGGATTGCTCTCATGTGCGTTACGGGGCATCGTTTCTCTCGCTCCGAATTCCATCGAGCTGGGAAATCGCTCATTTTTGCGTCGCCAAATATCGTACGAACGCCGTGAAACTTCCACAGGCTTTTTCAGCAGATTTGCACGTGCACTCAAAAAAGTCAAAATTTGTACACATAGACCCCATCAAACGGGAGAAATTGGCCGGGATTGCTCTCATGTGCGTTACGGGGCATCGTTTCTCTCGCGCCGAATTCCATCGAGCTGGGAAATCGCTCATTTTTGCGTCGCCAAATATCGTACGAACGCCGTGAAACTTCCACAGGCTTTTTCAGCAGATTTGCACGTGCACTCAAAAAAGTCAAAATTTTTACACATAGACCCCATCAAACGGGAGAAATTGGCCCGGATTGCTCTCATGTGCGTTACGGGGCATCGTTTCTCTCGCTCCGAATTCCATCGAGCTTGGAAATCGCTCATTTTTGCGTCGCCAAATATCGTACGAACGCCGTGAAACTTTTACAGGCTTTTCCAGCAGATTTGCACCTGCACTCAAAAAAGTCAAAATTTTTACACATAGACCCCATCAAACGGGAGAAATTGGCCCGGATTGCTCTCATGTGCGTTACGGGGCATCGTTTCTCTCGCGCCGAATTCTCTCGAGCTGGGAAATCGCTCATTTTTGCGTCGCCAAATATCGTACGAACGCCGTGAAACTTCCACAGGCTTTTTCAGCAGATTTGCACCTGCACTCAAAAAAGTCAAAATTTGTACACATAGACCCCATCAAACGGGAGAAATTGGCCGGGATTGCTCTCATGTGCGTTACGGGGCATCGTTTCTCTCGCTCCGAATTCCATCGAGCTGGGAAATCGCTCATTTTTGCGTCGCCAAATATCGTACGAACGCCGTGAAACTTCCACAGGCTTTTTCAGCAGATTTGCACGTGCACTCAAAAAAGTCAAAATTTTTACACATAGACCCCATCAAACGGGAGAAATTGGCCGGGATTGCTCTCATGTGCGTTACGGGGCATCGTTTCTCTCGCGCCGAATTCCATCGAGCTGGGAAATCGCTCATTTTTGCGTCGCCAAATATCGTACGAACGCCGTGAAACTTCCACAGGCTTTTCCAGCAGATTTGCACGTGCACTCAAAAAAGTCAAAATTTTTACACATAGACCCCATCAAACGGGAGAAATTGGCCCGGATTGCTCTCATGTGCGTTACGGGGCATCGTTTCTCTCGCGCCGAATTCTCTCGAGCTGGGAA